>NC_134313.1:105034625-105189625 GCF_964195595.1 Calonectris borealis | reverse complement strand
CAGACAGAGCTGAAGAAGTGAACCAGGATCATGATCTTCATCATTGCACAATGAGGGCAAATTCACCAAGACACTATTTTTCAAGGTAAACGAACTGTGATGGATGAAGAATATTCTTTGATAATTTCAGCTTATCAAAGAATTAAACTTTCTTCTTCACAAAGGTGCTGCGTGGTCAGAGAAAACCAAGGACGTGCAAGATTTGTGTAGAGATGAAAGAAAGGGGTAGGTGGAACTACTGAAAATATTAAAGAGACCAGAATAATAAGGTGGAGAAGCAGAACAAGCCAAGGGGGAAGGTAGTCAGAAGAAAGGGATATGCAATACAAAGCAGAGGACTGGTGCTGGCAGAGTCACATTGAGAAACAGAGACCATACATATAATAGGCAATTAAAACAGTGAATCGAAAAATTTTTCAACAGTTCCTTCAAAAAAAGGAAATAAAACCTGCCCAAACACTTTCAAACTTAAACTAGGAAAAAAGTTCTATGTGATAGGAAGAACAACAAAAAAAAAGCTTGTCCCTCAAACCCTGAAGGCATCAGTAAGAATCTTATTTTCAGCTGAGTCACAAGTCATCTATCTTTGTTTTTATAAAAGAAAATATTTGAGTGGATTCCTTGGAGACTATGAGATTAAGAAAAGATTCCACAAAGTCTCCAAATCATAAAAGAAATTAAACTGAATGCTGTTTTGTATAAACAGTATTTTGGGATACATTCCAAAAGATATGATGGGAAGGGAATTAGCTTTAAGAATATGAAAAGCAATCCACTCTTTGCAAACCAATCCAGAACTTAAACCACATTAGTTTCATCCAGTACAAGCTGGAATGCTGATTTTAATGCTAAATGAATCCACAGGCTTCCACTCTGAACTGAGGTAAAAAAAAGAAGGACAAGCGTTGTATTTGTTAAGAATATGACAAGCTTGTTACTTCAAGGGTGTGAACAGAACTAAGCAAATTATCTTAGTTATGATCACTATGTTCAGCCTATATCAAAACAAATACTATGTCCTGATATGTACAGAACTTTCCTTTGCCGCTAGATATTCATCACTGTAGACTAAGATTTCAAGTCATGTGAATCATGATGGTTACGGAGCCTCCAGTACTCAGGGAAATAAATCAGACTTCAGCTGCATAAATTAAGAAGTCTCATAAATGAAAACACACAGAAGATCTGTTTTTCTGTACTTGCTCTACATAAAAAGAAGGCTAGCCAGCTAAACAATAATGTGTGTAAAGCATCCAAATGAAAGACGTGAACATCAGATGAGTGTCTATTTCAAGAATGCTCTGCAGGTCTCTGAAAGATCCTAGTTTCTGCCATTTAAGATATCCCTCTTTTGTAATAATAATTAAAAAAAAAAATTATACTTTGAACATACCCATCACAAAAAACTAATCTCTCTATTCCTCCTTATAGAATTCCTTTCCATATTGGAAAAAATTGAGCAAATTCAGAAAAATATGGAAAGAATTGTACAAATTATGGAACATGATGCAAAAGAAAAATTATATAGGCTTTTCTAATAATCAGTAGAGTTATTAAATAAAGATACTAAGCACACCTGACTTCCTACACAGTTGCAGTCTCAGGTTTTTAGAACTGTAAGTTTCAGGAATGTCTGCGTGAATCTTTACTAAGGCAAGTATATAGAACAATTCCACGATTAAGCGAAAGGTTTCAGATTTCCAATAAAATACACACAGTAAGGAAAAAAATACACATAAAAATCAGTGCCAACTGTGGTACATTGCTCTTATTAACAAACACCCAATACACAGAATATAACCCTAATGTAGGAAAACACGTACGGTCTATTTCTACAACATATTTTGGTTACCACCGCTTTGGCTTGCATACTGCCAGCCTTGCAGGCAGAGTGTTACGAAGGTGGTGCAGTTCTAAGCAATCAGATGAGGTTACAAATATCATCTGAGAGGCAGCGCCCTTTGCCCCTACCCTCTCCACCTCCCAGCAGCTGCATTTTGCCAATGGCGGCATGATTCACTCTGAACAGCAACAAAGCTGTAAGGAGCAATGCAAGTGAAAAAGCAAACTCCTGCAACTGATTAGCAGCAGCAGAGGCAGCAGCTGAGAGGAAACAGCCGTCAGGGACTGCTGCCTTTAACAGCTCACTGGGATACTCAACACAAGCCAACTACACAAGGAATCTCCCTTTTGCATTGTCTTCTGTAGAATATTAAAATTTCAAATGGTTTCTGTATTTTACCAAAACCAATTCATTTTAGCCTAGCTCGCTACAGGTAAAATACACTGTATTTTTGGTGAATAAGCAACAAGTTGTTGCTATTCCGTAAGTTGGTCTATTTTAAGAGTTGCTCAGACTGTTTTGTGAGATTAATCTATTTTAGGGACTACTACAGAAATGGTGTACTCCACCATTGATCCTTCCTCAAACGCTGGTATGAAATGACACTGAGCTGCTGAGCTGAATTCTAACATATTCATGTTTAAAACAAACTAAAAGAGAAAAAAATCCAAGCAACTTTTAATGGGAGTCTCCAAAATGGGAAGTGATGTATCTCAGAACATTATCAAGTAAAATTCTTGGTCAAAACCACAAAAATTTAGGACTCTGAGTTAGACATGGCTTATGGCTAGTCATTCACATTCTGGAACATATAAATTTTTAGCCTTCTATAGTCTTATAATAGGGAATGAATTTAACATTGTAGGAATTTTACAGCTATGAATAAATTCTTGGGCTTAGCAAAATCAATGGAAGACACTGCCACTAACTCTAAAATATACAGTAAACCCAGAAACTTACCCAGAGTACAGTGAGAATTCTCTCTCACTACCAAAGAGCCATTCCCTTGCTTGTTTGGTATATTGTTATGTAACAATTATTTTGTTTAGAACTTTGTATATTTGTATATTGTTGCACATACTTTGCCTTGCAGTAGGACTGTAAACAGAAAGTGGTGCCAGGTGAAGTAGAAATGTTGATTCAACATCCATGTCCCAAGTAGCACAGTACCATGACATAGTATAGACAATCTCTTCAGTTCAGTACTTGAGCAGCAGTTAGGCTGGGTGACTCAGACGCTGCATAGTAATGCGGCGCACCATGCTAAATTACATGCAGACAGAAAAGACCTATCACATGACGTGGTATACCAACTGCATAATATGCTTAATTGTTGCTTTCAGAACAAATTAGAAGTTAGGGCACAGGTTATTCTGGGACTTTAACTTGTGAATTGATAGCAGGCCACATCATGGAACAACTTATTCTCTAGCCCATCTAGCAAAGTAGATAAGCAAGTGATGATCTAATATTATTTTCCAGATGCCAGAGAAAATACATTAAGATCAAGGTTGCTCTAAGGCTACAGACATCATGTGCATGCAAACCCAATAGTGGCAGTATTCGAGATAACCGTACTATGAAACATTGAGTTGTATGAGAAGTAAAGTCCAATACCTTAAACTGACCACTCTCAGTTCCTTTTTTTCTTTTGTTTGTGGCGTTTTTTTTCCTCTTTGATCTCTTGTGCCCCAGTTTTCCATTTGTAATATTACCATTTTATTACTTTTGGAGAGAAGAATGTAAAGAAGAGGAGTATAAAAAAAATACACACTGTTATTTGAGAAGCACTGGTAATGTGGATAAAAATGCCCTACCAAGTCTCTGAAAAGAAGCAATTGCAAAAGTTGTAGAGTGTGCTGTAAATAAAATATAGGAGTGTACAAAAAACCTGGTACAACATACTAGTTTGCATTCTGTCCACGTATGCACTCAAAGAAGTCAGAAGACTTTCAGTCTTACTGTTTTCTTATTGTTTTAGTATAGTGGTATAAATCTAGTATTTTTCCAGTTTTCTGTATATGAAAGAAAACTGAAAACCTCAGCCCCTTTATGTGGAACTATACTTTTTCCATACTAGTCATCTGAGGATGACTTCTGCTATTTCAGTTAATGAAGTTACTGGTAATGATAATAGGTAGATATTCTTTCTGGCTCAGAGTGAAGGACACAGAAATTTTGCTTTTGGTTTGCCAAAACACTGCTGACCGCTTCCAAGCATCAACGATCCTACATTCTAATCCCAGAAGAACAAGAGTGGCTCCTCTGCCGTTCAGCCCTTTCTTTCCAAACTTTTCAGGAAAGATGTCTTTTGTCCTCCTCCTTACCTAACACTGTTTCATCCGTCTCATGGAGACACTCTCGTCTTTGGGAAGGGCTACCCTATTTTCCATCTTTTGCTACTTTCCTTCCTTTGCTCAGGGATGAGAGCACATGGAGAGAAAAGCACCAATACTACATTACAATGATTTCCTCATGGCCTGATCCCAAGAATTCTCCTGTACACCAAGAGAAGGATTCTCATACTTCAAGGGAAGCTGGTGGTTAAGCACTTTCTTGGACAGAAGCTCTGGGTACAGGGGACAAACAAAGTTTGGGGACTACTTACTACCTGTAGGTGACAGCCTTCTCAATTTTATCCCATACAAAAAGGAGTTTTCAGGAGGATTAAGCACAGCAGACCATACTCCAATAAAAAGTGCTACATAAACCCTTTTCTTATAAATCCTTGAAATTTGTCGTTAAGAGCCACATAACAGTTTTCAAGGTTCTGCTTTTATCCAATGCCCTACAGGCATACAGCCATAGAAAGCCATTCTTCTCAAATAGACTATGAACATCAAATTATCAATTTAGTAAGAAAAACATGCAAGTGAAGTCACTGGGCTCTTGCATAACAGTGTAGCAGCAGAATAAAGTCAATGCATTTCTAAGGCCCTTCTGAAGCTCTTCAGGTAACAGCAAATTCTTGCTTGTGTTATCTGACAAAGTGTTTCATGGGGCATTTTCCTCCCTCAGCCTATACCAACATGCAAAATTCATTATGTGATTCTACTTCTGCTATGGAGAAGACTGGTGGCATAGTAAAGAGCAGCTACTAATGTTAACATAGGTACTCATGAGCAGAAATGCAAGTCGGACTCACGAATGTCAGCCTTTGAGGTGGAACAGATAAGAATGGCTTACTAATACAACTACAAGATGTTGGACAACCAAATTTAAGGATGTTCAAAAAAGTGTGTCAAGGCAGGAGAAGCATGTATTTTGAGTATTGAAAATGCTATGCTGAATGGGTAAATTGGTGAAGTGGTATCAATTTCTGGGAACACATGAGTCTGCTCCAGCCACTGTATTTCGCTCCAAATAAAGAAGTGGATGGGGGGGGGGTGTCCTTTTTTAGGAAGTATTTTTCAAAATTTCTTCTCATAAAATGGCAGGGAGAGAAGGACAAGCACAGAGAAGCCTTTTAAATGTAGAGAAGTAAATTTGGTCAGAAAACACTAGGAAGAAAAGTTTTGTGGGAGGCGAGAGAGAGAGAGGTGAAGTGATTTTGTCTCAGTTTACCAGACTAGAAATATTTTTTTATTGCTTCAAGGCTCACCAGTGAGGCCATTTTCAAATAACCAAGGGCAACACACACACAAAAAAGAAAAACAATACCAGTTCTTAGATTTTGCATTTGTTTAAGAAAACAAACAAACAACATTTACAAAATCAGCAAAGCACCAACCGCAAGACATGTAGTATTTAGCTTTCAGGCTAGCTAAGAATTAGGGAAAAAACAATATTACTATTTTGATGAACACTGAATGGTTGCTATGAAGTTTTACTTCTGATGTTATAACAGCAGATGTAGAATTCCATAATATAAGGCAAAAAAAAAAAAGTGTCTTGAATGCTGCTCATAAGGATTAGCAATACAAAACCTATTTTTGTACTAATCTGAAGCACACTAGGCAGATTACATGCTGTAGCTCCTTTACAGAGGCTACTGAGTTCTCAGGAGTTCTATTTAAGGTAATGTCTACTCATTTTGATGCATTACTGTGTACATTGAGGGTGTATATATATTGCACAGTCCAAGTAATTTTAATGTTTCAATCTTAGTACACAAAATACATTCCCTCGAATTTATTTCCGTCTCCCTCCAAGTATATTGTGTTTTTTTAACTTCACCCCCAAAATCTGTTGCCACTGATGGAAACAGGTCACATTTGCAGAAGGGCTGTGCTAACAATCTTGCTTTCTATAAAGACCAAAACTGCAAAAGCAATTCTAAATTTAGATAACAAAAAAACTATTCTGCACTTTAAATAGGTAAGAATGAGAGCACTGCAAAATGCCAGACAAAATAAATAAATAACCTTAGTTTGTTAATTTCCCTCTTGGTTAATTAACACCTATAAATGACCTTTAGCATTGACAAGTCCAACTTCATCCAGAAAGCCAAGGTTTAAGAATATCTATCCAAATAGGATTGATTACTGATTACAGCATTGTGAGGAGCACAATTCAATCTGATTTTTTTTTTTTTTTTTAAAGGCTGGAACTGCATTCCTGAGTAAACTGATATGACTGCCAATGAGCTAAAATGCAGAGAGTCATTACACTATAATAATGTTGATGTTACCACTTCTACATTTATCTAAAGCACAGAACATATATCATTTTAGACTGAAATTAAACCTTGTCAGAAATAATTTTTCTTTATATTGTTTGGAATTAAAAACATATTGAATTGATCCATTAAGAATATTCTACTCTCTCTCTCTTTGTGTTTTTCAGACCATGTCTGCATCCTTAGGCAATGAAACAATTTTTATAATTGTAATAAAACAACAAAGTGTTGACTTTAAAGTTAAGCAAATTGTTGCTTGAATGACTAAATACTTCAGCAAACACAATAAATCCTTCTAAGTTTAACATACAGATAAACCACATGCTTGAACACAGGTACATACATTTCACAATTTTTCATAGGTAAGTTTGCTTAAACTTACTTCAGTTTTAGTCTTCTGCTCGGTGTTTATATAGCAGGTCTGCAGGTCTAAATTTTAATATTGGTTTAGTCAAAAAGCATCTATCTTTAAGCAGGAAAACTAAAAATTTACCATTAGAAAAACACAGTTTATAGTACAAAGTACAGCAGTAATGTTATACTCCAGCAAGTAATACAACTGAAGCATCCAGCTGTATTTCAATGAAAAGAGGAATGATAAAAGAGTCAAGCCCATGTATTTCTTGCTTATTTCTGGACATAGAAGTTTCAGTTTGTCAATGTAAATTGAGAATCATAGATTTCAGTGTTTGCTTTCTCCCAAAGCCGGAAGACACGAGCATCACTGAACTATATTCCCAACAAGAGCATATCAACACATTTTATAGGAAAATCTCTAGAACATTATTTTTATTTGTTTTCAAAGAGCAGCAGAGAGAGACAGTCTGCCATTCAAAACCAGTTCCAAATAGTATTTGGAACAATTCTTCTCTAAAGCAGAAGAGGGGGCAGACTTATTTCCTCTCGAGTTTGCAGCAATATCACAACTGATAAATTTTATTTCAATTTTGTTTCAGCAACAGTTAGGTGCATATTTATTTATTTAAAATGTTTGAATCTTTAATCTCTCAACTGTAATATATCTTCTAATCTCAAAGACTATTTTAGATTCCCTTTGCCCTCCTTTTGGCTCCTAATGCTACATACCCTATCCAACATGTAATCATTATTGTCAAGCTTGAGAAAACACAGGAAGATTCCCCCTCCCAAATACACAGAGGAGGAATGAACTCACTACTACTTGTCCACCTGCTGCAAGGCTAACTAGTACAGAATATCACCTACAGGCAGTAAGTGTCTTATCTTACAGAAGTATGCAAACCAATCTCACCCCATGGTAGAAGATACAGAAACAGTAAGATGCTAACTCCACAGAAAGGCAGAGTTAAAACTACATGTTAAAAAAATATTGACAACTATTTTTTACACTGAAGTACTGCATTTTATCACTTACTCATCTGTGATAGCCTTAAGTGGTTTTTTGTTTTCAGTTCCCAAATCCACCCTTACTGGTCATGTTACTTGTTGGCTACTGCTTTAAACAATGATGTTCAGTCCATAGAGAGAAAAACCCCATGCCAATATTATTGTTGAGCAATTGGCACAAGACTCATTTACACATTTACAGAATAATTTGAAAGACAGTTGACGCAGAGCTGATGCAGTTGATGTAGAAAATAGGCTCCAGAGAAAGTCTTCACCTGCTTAGTGTAAGGTTGATTTTTAAATTTTTGAAATATTCTATAGAGGAACTACCAAGGCAGAGACATTTAAGGCAGGTAATTTTACGTACACTATTATTAAACCTCATTCTTCACATTTAGTAGATTCTTATCAGCTAACTACGGTACAAAGAACTAAGCACCTCCAAGGAATACAAGAATATATGTATTAAGAATACTGAACATCTTAATAGGTCAATGAGTCCTTGAAAGGCCTTTGGACAACTAATGAGTACAGTTTAGTTATACAAGCATCACCTGTTTTATCAGTGGCAGACAAAATGCTATTTAAAAGCGTGATTTCTAATTAGAGTAGAATAGAATTAGATTATTTCAGCAGGAAGGGACCTACAATGATCATCTAGTCCAACTGCCTGACCAATTCAGGGCTGACCAAAAGTTAAAGCATGTTATTAAGGGCATTGTCCAAATGCCTCAAACAGTGACCAGCATGGGGCATCGACCACCTCTCTAGGAAGCCTGTTCCAGTGTTTGACCACCCTTCTCAGTAATGAAACGCTTCCTAATGTCCAGTCTAAACCTCCCCTGAATTGTTCCTAAGCTAATTATTTTAGAGAGTGTTCATATACTGATAGTACAATATACGCCAGATAATATTATCAGGATTTGGCTCTGTTAGTTTGTGTATTTGTATGCGTTTGCATGTGTACACGTATTATTTTGCTTCTTAGTGCTTTATGAAAATTGTAAGTTTATTTAGGTTCCCACTGTAGATTAAAGAACACAACATTTAATTGTTAGCAGCTGTAACATTAAAGTGTTATGCAAGCAAAGGTGGTACATGTATTGTCATAATAGTAAAAACCATGCTGCAACTTGTCATGCTAGGTCTCTTTTTTGTAGGTTTATCTGCTACTTAATCTTCTGCTGATGAAAATCTGGAGCAACTATTTTAATATTAACAGTAATTTTAAAAACATCAGGGAAACTTTAAACACAAATCCTCTTACCCTTTATCATAGTTTTCTGTGTGAAATATTCACGCAAAAAAAATTTTAACAAACATTTACTAAAAATCTAATACACCTCCAGAATCTATTGAATTTGGGTAAAGCATGTTACATTTATGCATACTCCCCTACCAATTTACTGTATTAAATAATTTCATTTTAAACACTTGTGAGAATTATTTATTAGTCAGAAGTTGTTCAGAATTCTTAGAGAAAGATTCTGTTACTAAAGGGCTCATCTTTGTATCAGATGGAATAGAAAATAATTATGCACCATAAACATTCTGGTTCCATTTTACTCTATTATTTTAAAACGTATATTACAAAGATTAAAATAATAAAAGGCCATCTTAATCCACGTAATGGTACATATCACCTGTCTCTGTCAATGAGACATTTAAAAGCATCTCTTTATTAGAAACACAAATCAATACACTCAAGGGACTGCAATAACTGCTTCAAGCAATTTGTATTATCATTTCATTCTTGATGTTCCTACTCAGAGCAACTTATTATAAATGGTGTGAAAATGGCAACCTGTCACAATTGATTTTTTCTAAACCTCTTGCAAGAATTTTTTCCTTTCTTAATATAATTATCTTCTTACTAAACACAGGTCTAGGTTGTGAGATACAGCCTACAACTGAAGTTTCATTCTTTATAATTGAGGGCCTCCCCAACCCACATTAGAAGCATTACCGATGAGATGCAGAGCTATTTGCTTTGTTTTGAACTGAAAGAACCTTGTACAGAGGGAAGCACTCAAACTTCTGGTGTCTTTTCAACAGACAAATCTTTTGTCAATGTTTTCATTGCTTACAAAAATCCCTGGAAGAGCATTCTGGGTACTGACTGGAACCTCAGTTATCTTGCTCTACTTCCTCTGGGAGCCCAAATAAATTTTAGTAGTCTGTTACAAACGTTCCTTAAAACTACTGTGTAGCTTTGGCCAAACACTTTACAATAAAATAATCTGAGAGAGTGAAGTGGGAATTAATATTTAGCTGTGAGATAGAAGTATAAAAGTCTGAAGATGTGCCTTTATACTTCAAAGACAAATGTTTCCATTAGTACCTGTAACACTCCTAGCTAAAGGACGAATAATTTTACTTCCGAAATGAGACAGGCAAAATTCACTTCTCATACCAAAGTTCAAGTCAGTCCAGCACACATGAAATACATCATAGTAAAAGCTTGTAGATTTTTGGTTTTAGGTACATCTGTTTTTAAGTGTTATGAAAACAAAAGTAGGAAATCCCACAGTAAAGCTAACTTACCTTATTTTTTGGATTGGATGTGTTCATTACACTTCGAGTTTCCTTGCCTGTGTAAATGACAACACCAATTACAGTTCCTGAAAAACAAACAAACAAAAAGTTAAACAGTGGTGTTAAGTAGTTAAGAGAAAATTTGTCTGAATTAAAACTTGCAGTAATTTACATACAAATCAATTGTATGAAAAAGCCCAAACATTTATGCAATGTACATAGTATTGTGAATGTTGTTTTTCAGAATTGACTATGATGGATCATTACAACTTCTTTAATTAACAGCCATAAAAATGACAACATGCTTTCCTTCTTTTTAATGGAAACAATACTTTCAATGTAACTGGTTAAAAACTTGTATTTGAACTTAAAATTGTCTCCAACTGTTTTCAGAAGTTAACACACAACATAAATAACTGCCCTTCACAAGGAATACAAAAATGAGTACAATGGTGCTGAACGCATCATACACGACTTGCCTGTTAGCTCTGTCATCTGTAATGATGTAAAATCTATTTCACCCAATTGATTACTTTGATAGAATCCCATACAGAAATATTCTCCTGTTCATTAACTCATAAAAATGATTCCCCAGTTCCAATTAGTAAATTTTTACTGGATGGTATAGGAAAACTTGGCTTCAGCATCAATAAATAAATTTTTGTATTAAATAAAAATTTAGTTTTTTTATTAATATGCCACTATCACACTTTCCAGCACAAAACAAAACCCTTATTTCTATTACTTTTTCAAGTGACCTGAAATGGCTTTATGGCAGTACAACCAAAAATGTGGTATTTTTTGTTGTCTTTATGCTATAAAGAAATAATTAACATAACTTGTCAGAAACACCCTCTTAGAAAACTTTAAAAACTGTAGAAGTATTACACATTTGTCTGACATTAAGTAACTTAGTTTGTCTTTGGCAATCAGGACCACGTGCAAGATCTGCTATCACAACTCTTGCGGCGTAAAAGGTCATAAAAAATTGAAGGAACACACAAAGCTAAAAAGATGACAATTAAAGATGTTGGCATTAAAGAAAGGAAGTTTCATTTACTCAAAAATGAGAATGCAAGTGAAAACTTTGAATCCGCATACAAAACATCAGTGATTATACATCACATCTTCTGGACAATTAAAAATTAGTTTTTCTATTATTTTCCTCTCCATATTAAAGCTTTTTCTTAATACTTCCCTTGACATAACATTTTCCCCAAAGCTAGTTTGCCTCTGATGACAGTTCCACATGCAAATCTGCATATTAGTATATAGGTAACATGCCCCCAATACACCCCAAAATTCCTCCTGACTTTTGTAAGGGAATAGTCATTGATCCATAATTTCTGAACTCTTTCTACTGGTCTCCAACCAATGTCCATAGCCCTTTGGGGCACTTTATTTTGGAGTGATCCTCTGAGCTAACCTCTGTCCAATAGTCAGAACACACTGGACTGTGGAGATTCCTGTAGGGAATCTCCTCCTGCTCACCCCAACAATCTCTGCCTTTGTAGCTCCTTAGTTCAGTAAAAGTTGGGGAGGACTCCCTGTTCCAGCTGGCACCTTTCCACTCAGTTTCAGCTGGCTAGGCTGCTGCAGCTCAGGAAAACAAGCTGTCCTACCTGTCTCATATTTTGCTCCTTGAAAAGTTGGTTTCAAAGGTGAAAATCTGATAAAATCCATTTTGACTACTGAATTTTGATCATAATTTTGTCTAAATATGACTGAGCTGCTGCTTTTACTGAGGTATTGGTCTTTACAGCAAGGGGCAGAAAGCAGTTAGGAATCTCCATTTAGATATCCAAACTATCAATTCTGAGACTACAACATCTGGGTATATAATATATAATAGGTGTGACAAAATGGTAATTTTTTTTTTTTCCCCATTTAGCTTACTGTTATTCTAAGGGGTAAGGACACATACCGAAACCAAGAAAAGTAGACACCTTCCAAATATACAAATTCGAGGAATCTCACTCTCCTGAACTTTATTTGTTGATATAAAAAGGCTGTGGAATAGTTTAATCTTGAGTTGTTTGACACTACATGATTTTGTTGAACCAATTTTTTGGTTCCCAAAATTCAAAAAGAAAATAAAAATAGTCTTAAACTATAGCAAATATTTTTCTTGTCACTTGTACTGCTCTAGCAATAGGCTTTTTTTTTTAATGTAGAATCCATTATTGTAGTATCCTGATATTTTCATGACCTTTGGTAATCTGCATTCAACATGTAGTTGATAAGATCCTTGAAACCTTTATACACTTACATTTACTGTTACTGATCTGCAAGATGATTGATTTGTGGTTTCTCTCCTCTAGAACTGTCAGCACATCAGCAACCAAAGCTCAAGTTTTCTGAGGTATTCCCCACATAATTCCCCAAACACTTTTCTTAGCCTGACCTTGACCCTCTGTATCACCTTGACAAATAGCAATGGCATGGTCTTGGAGACAGTGGGCTCTCCTAGCTGATGCAATGTGTATTATGTAGTATGTCAAAGGGAGTATCAGGAAGGAGGGGAACCTCAATCCATCCCACTCCTACCAGTTTGATGCCAGGGCCAGCAATAGATGCCCAGAGCCTGGAGAAGGATCACAGGTCAGCAGGAAAGCGCCTGAAGAGCAGCACAAAGGAACCCCAGCCAGTAAGACAGCTTCACCGGAGGCCCAACTTAAATGCCTCTATGGAAACGCACATAGCATGGGGAATAAACAAGAGGAGTTAGAGACGTGCGCACGCCTGCAAGGCTATGATCTTACTGGCATCACAGAGACGTGGTGGGATGAGTCCTATGATTGGAGCGTTGAAATGGAAGGATACAGACTCTTTAGGAAGCACAGGCAGGGGAGATGAGGAGGGGGTGTCGCCCTCTATGTCAATGACCAGCTGGAGTGCATGGAGCTCTGCCTAGGGATGGATGAGGAACCAAGTCAGAGCTTATGAGTCAGGATTAAAGGAAGGGCAGGGACAGGTGATATTATAGTGCAGGTCTGCTACAGGCCACCTGACCAGAAGAAGGAGCCGATGAGGCCCTTTATAGACAGGTAGGAGCCACCTCACGTTCACAAGCCCTGGTCCTCATGGGGGACTTCAACCACCCTGATATCTGTTGGAGGGACAACATGGCAGGACATAAGCAACCCAGGAGGCTCCTGGAATGCATCAATGATAACTTCCTTCTCCAAGTGGTAGAGGAGCCAATGAGGAGAGGTGCTATGCTGGACCTTGTTCCCACCAACAAGGAGGGGTTGGTGGGGAATGTGAAGGTCAAGGGCAGCCTTGGCTGCAGTGACCATGAAATGGTGGAGTTCAAGATCCTTAGGGCACCGAGGAGGACGCATAGCAAGCCCACTACCCTGGACTTCAGGAGACAACACTTTGGCCTCTTCAGGGATCTGCTTGGTAGAGTGCCATGGGACAAAGCCCTGGAGGGAAGAGGGGCCCAAGAAAGCTGGTTAATATTCAAGGATCACCTCCTCCAAGCTCAGGAGCGATGCATCCCAACAACGAGGAAATTGGGCAAAAACACCAGGAGGCCTGCATGCATGAACAAGGAGCTCCTGGACACACTCAAACACAAAAAGGAAGCCTACAGAGGGTGGAAGCAAGGACAGGCAGCCTGGGAGGAATACAGAGAAACTGTCCAAGCGGCCAGGGATCAGGTTAGGAAAGCTAAAGCCCTGATAGAATTAAATCTGGCCAGGGACATCAAGGGCATCAAGAAAAGCTTCTATAGGTATGTCACGGATAAAAGGAAGACTAGGGAAAACGTGGGCCCTCTCCAGAATGAAACAGGAGACCTGGTTACCCAGGATAGAGAGAAGGCTGAAGTACTCAATGACTTTTTTGCCTCAGTCTTCACCAGCAAGTGTTTGAGCGTCACCACCCAAGCCACAGAAGGCAAAGGCAGGGACTAGGAGAATGAAGAGCCTCCCACTGTAGAAGATCAGGTTCAAGACCATCTAAGGAACCTGAAGGTGCACAAGTCCATGGGACCCGATGAGATCCATCTGCGGGTCCTGAGGGAACTGGAGGATGAAGTTGCTAAGCCACTATCCATCGTATTTGAGAAGTCGTGGCAGTCCGGTGAAGTTCCTGCTGACTGGAAAAGGGGAAACATAACGCCCATTTTTAAAAAGGGAAAAAAGGAAGACCCGGGGAACTACAGGCCAGTCAGTCTCACTTCTGTGCCTGGGAAGATCATGGAACAGATCCTCCTGGAAGCTATGCTAAGGCACATGGAGGACAGGGAGGTGATTCGAGACAGCCAGCACGGCTTCACCGAGGGCAAGTCCTGCCTGACCAACCTAGTGGCCTTCTATGATGGAGTGACTACATCAGTGGACAAGGGAAGGGCTACCAACGTTATCTGTCTGTAAGGCCTTTGACACAGTTCCCCACAACATCCTTCTCTCTAAACTGGAGAGGTATGGATTTGATGGGCGAGGTACCCTACTCCGGTGGGTGAGGAACTGGTCAGATGGACGCATCCAGAGGGTAGTGGACAACGGCTCAATGTCCAGATGGAGGTCAGTGATGAGTGGCGTCCCGCAGGGGTCCGTATTGGGACCAGTACTGTTTAGTATCTTCATCAATGACATAGACATAGCAGGATCAAGCGCACGCTCAGCAAGTTTGCAGACCACACCAAGCTGAGTGGTGCGGTCAACATGCCTGAGGGATGGGATGCCATCCAGAGGGACCTGGACAAGCTCAAGAAGTGGGCTTGTGTGAACCTCATGAGTTTCAACAAGGCCAACTGCAAGGTCCTGCACCTGGGTCAGGGCAACCCCCGGTATCAATACAGGCTGGGGGATGAAGGGATTGAGAGCAGCCCTGCCGAGAAGGACTTGGGGGTACTGGTGGATGAAAAGCTGGACATGAGCCAGCAATATGCGCTCGCAGCCCAGAAGGCCAACCGCATCCTGGGCTGCATCAAAAGAAGCGTGGCCAGCAGGTCGAGGGAGGTGATTCTGCCCCTCTACTCTGCTCTGGTAAGACCCCACCTGGAGTACTGTGTCCAGCTCTGGAGCCCTCAGCACAAGACAGACATGGATCTGTAGGAAAGGGTCCAGAGGAGGGCCACAAAAATGATCGGGAATGGAACGCTTCTCCTATGAAGAAAGGCTGAGAGAGTTGGGGTTGTTCAGCCTGGAGAAGAGAAGGCTTCGGAGAGACCTTATTGGGCCTATCAGTACTTAAAGGGGGCTTGTAAGAAACATGGCAACAAACTTTTTACTAGGGCCTGTTGTGACAGGACAAGGGGGAATGGTTTTAAACTAAAAGAGGGTAGATTCAGACTAGCTAGAAGGAAGAAATTTTTTACTATGAGGGTGGCGAAACACTGGAACAGGTTGCCCAGAGAGGTGGTAGATGCCCCATCCCTGGAAACATTCAAAGTCAGGTTGGACGGGGCTCTGAGCAACCTGATCTAGTTGAAGATGTCCCTGCCCACGGCAGGGGGGTTGGACTAGATGACCTTTAAAGGTCCCTTCCAACCCAAACTATTTTATGATTCTATGAAATTCAGCATATATTTAATCACTGGAAGGAGGAAAATTGGAAGAACCCCCTTGCCCAACAATTGTCCTGTATGTCCTATGCAAAACCTTTTTTAAAATTAAATAAGTAAAATATGTATCTGCAACTCAGCTACATATTCCTTTCCTGGGTGTCAGTGATGTAGCTCCCTGTCTCCACCCCTGAGACTGACAGCATCAGTCAGTAATATGTCAAGATAGTAGTACAGATTGACCCAGAATGCTTTGTAACAACCTCCAAAGGGTTGGCAAGGGCATAACATAGTCCCAAGAGCAATGGGTCACATATTTGTTCGGCTTAGTAACAGATGATATCCAGGCTGCTTGAGGAGCACTGGAGGAAGCAGCCTTCCAAGCTAGGATGCCTTAAAGACTGCCATACTGAAGAGTCTTAAGGTAAATGAAGAGAGGTAGAGGCAATGTTGCAGGGCAGAACTCTACCCCCTACCATCCGGGCACAGGCTACAAACCCACTTTCTTGAATCAAAGTGGCAAAGTAATAGAAGATCAGGCTTGCACATAGACATCGTATACTTTTGGGTGAAAAATACCTGCATGTAAAAGAACTGTGAGCCTAGACAGTATAAGAGACAAGTGTGGTTGAGGTGAGGTACAGACTTTCACATGCTACGGGCTGTTTATTCTTCTGTTTTCATGGAATCTGAGCGGCACTCGTCTGCAGAAGTTGTGGGCAAGCACTAAATTTTTCAGATATAAGCAAGGACTGTGACAGGCCATGGTAGAGGAGGGGATGCAGAGGTACCTGCAAACTTGTGTAGGCAGAGTTCACCTATGACATCCTGCCATAGTAGGCTTTAAGCAAGGCAGTTTATATGTGTTTATAATGCAGTCAGACAGCGACAAGTGTTTTTATTGACAAGATTTTCAGTTGTCACATGTCTCAGAAATTCAATTATGAAGTCTAATTTTTTTTTTAAAAGCTATAAAAATTCAAATTTAATTAGCTTAGCATCAAGTATCCTAACTTAGCTATGTACATTCAACTTGGAAGTGAGATGAAAACAACTGGATGATACATCAGTTATCAACCAAATCTAGAACATCTTAATTTTAACAATCTGCTAATTGTTTTGTCTTATGGTCTTCTTCATGGCTATATGCACAGTGCACCTATAAGACCTTATAAATTCCTTATTAGATAAGCAACAGACTGAATGCAATAATTTCCTACTCTTCATTAAAGGCCTAATCCTGTCAAATGCTAAAATTACCTCCACAGGAGTGCTGAGCAATTCTTAAGGTCTGGATTTATGATGCCGTACAGAACAAGCAAGTATCCAAATAGAAATCTTGTATGCTTGATAACTGCTTACATGTACTTACATGAGAGGAGCACATTATCATAATATTAAATTGTAGTTAATACATGAGATGACATAACTGAAATGAACGATAAGCCAAAATTTAGATTAAGATATAATTAATGTCACAAAACCACTTACTGAAGGAAATTTTTTCTTTCTGCTACTTTAATTCAACTAACTTCTGTATGCACATCATGACACCATTTTTAATTGCTTGATCACATGTTATTTTTCCCTTCAGAAGGGGCTACAGTCTTGAAGAGCCATTCAATATTTTTACTTCGTATCATTCAGTGAGTGGCCCTGAGTCTCCCTTAAGAGTCTTATTCCACTATTCAAAACCATGCTCCAACAAGAGAATTATCTTCTCCTATGTTTTTCTACTGCCATCATTAATAATGAACTTAAGTCCTCCATAAACAATTAAACCTTCACAAGACCCCTCAGAAGTAAAAAAACCAAACATATGCTAAGGCATAAATTTTAAGGAGCACTGTTTCCATTAATTTGGGTGCCAACTTTAGATGGCAGACCAAGAGGCCTCAGACCTTAGCTACACTTCTAAACAAAATCAAATCACCTACCCTGGAAATGAAAACATGAACAGTTTTCAATTAAAATTCAAAATTACTGATTCAGAATTACTGACTGCAGATGTATACTCTTTGAGTGTAGTTTTCCCCCGTATATAAATTTGGGGAAAAGCAAACTCAAAACAAATTTACACAGTACTGAAATGTATAATTCATGAGCAGCATCTTTTTACACACAGTTACAGATCTTGGCTACTTAAGTTAAAAACCTAACTGAGGACAATTTTAGGCATCATCCATTTGATAGAACACTTCTAGAGATAATAGTTTCGCAGTGCAATCAAACCAAACAACATTGAGCACCAAAGAACATGACAGTCTTTTCAGATTCTGGAAAGAAGTTCTCAGTCACAGACTCCTTTGCCACCTCCTCAAACTTGATCTCTTCCCCACAACCCTTCAGCAGGGTTCTTACATCTCACTGATGTTGGAAGTCTTCATAGTAGGGACTAACTTTACAAGTTAGGTGGAGACCCTTTTTTACTTTCTTTCCCTCCCTCCACGCCCCTCCTCCTCTAGGCTCATGTTTCCAGTTGTTCCAATTCCCTATCTTAAATCTTAGCTCCTTTTCAGAAACCATGCTCTCCTGATTCCTTATTCTCAGTCTTTTTGTGCAGAAGAATAACCACAGCTCTTTTTTCTACAGTCCTTTTAACTTTTCTTAAAAAGAGCAAAAATGGAAGAAAATAATTTTCTGCTCTTAAAAATGGCTTAAAGCCTAAATACAGCATCTATATAATGTGAACTTCTTATAATACCTGGGACACATACGAAACATTACTAATATTTAGATCCCATTATTCATTATTTTAAAATTACATAACTGTATAACTGATCTATACTTTCTCATTAAGATTTTGCCTGATAAAAGATTTTAAGCAAACTTTACCCACAGCATGGAGCATACATAAAAGTAAAACTCCTAAAAAATGCAAAACCACCCTTGCTTTTCAGCAGGACCCTATCCACAGTGAGCTGAACAGAGCACTTTACTACAACCTGAAGTTTTAATTAAAACAAAAAGGCCAGTGACTTCAGTGGGGTACAAGGGACAGCACTACTGAAACTGCAAAATTTAAGTAAAAAAAAAAACCAAACCAACTATTAAGGAGGATTTAAAAGGTATGAAAATATTGTGAGTAGCATGATGAAACCGATGGGAAGGCAGACAACAGAGGAGCAAGAGATTAACAGCCTGGAAGACAAAAAGATTTTCAAAAGCCATTAATATTTCACATTGTAAAAACAAAGATATGCTTCCACAGAAGTTTTTGGATACATTATCAACTTTGTTATTACAACACTTACCTGAAGCAACAACAGTGCTTGCCCATAACGTATTTTCTATGCTTAGGCTTTCATGAACTGCTGGATCACTGTCTTCCTGTTAAAAATATGAACAGCTATTAAGCAAATCAACATCACAAATAGTCATAGTTAAGAACAATGCCGAACTATCTGAATAAGAATAATTTGCACAGGATGTCTGCATTCTTGTTATCAATGATTGTATAATAGTATTCATTGCACATACTTTATTTGTCTGTATACACACACAAAAATAACTTTCCAAAAAGTGAAATACTGATTGAAGTTCATATTATTTAAACCCAACTTAAACTCAAAGAACTAAAGTCAATAGTGTTTTAAAAGGAACATATTCTTTTCCTCAGATGTATCAAACTGCAGAACAGTTTGCTATACCAAGCAGTTAAAGTGAGTTGTGAACACTAACCACCAAAAATTAATACCCTGTTCGCTATGACAATTTAAATCATCTATAATTTATACAATAAGTTATGGTCATCATCTTTTTGCAACCCAAGTGACATCATATCAACTTCAGGGAACAATATTTAGACTTTTAAAAAGAAATGCACACTTGTGTTGTCTTACCACATATTTACAAAATACATATCCAATGGGAAAATACTTCCAATAGTAAATTGCTTCCATGATTATTTTAAACTTTCCTTTTTTTTCTCCCCTCTCTCCTCCCAAGCAATAATAGTCCACAGATTGTAAACAGACTTAATCTCTCATAATCAATTTGGAACATGTACAGATTTGTTACTCATTAGCAGCTGTGAAATGTGCTGTTTACAGCTAAAGGAAACTTTAGGAGGTAGGATAACCAAGTGCATTTGATCAAATTACAAATTGGGCTAAACATTTTGCAGGAAAAGGGGGACCACTGATTTACTGAAGTACACAATAAATTCTACATAATGTCAATAATCAAAACCTCTGTCCATTTTTCACCTTTATTTTGAAACAATCACCAAGCACAGGATGAGCTGCTTGGAAATCTCTATTGCTAAAAAGAAAAATCTCAAACTAAACAGACATATTTTTATGTGTACTTCAAAAGATCCCTACATAGCAAGGGAACTATAGCTCTTATTCTCTTAAGTGAAGCAAAATGATTGTTTAAAAGGCATAAAGAACCATTCTGTCAAAAACAGAGGGGAAGAGAGGGAGGATATAAAATCAGCTATAAGAAGAAAACCACAAGTTTTGAATCAAGACTCATACAAGTAGTAAAAATTCTGTCAAGAATCATCGATGTTCTGTAAGATTAGTCTTTCATTAAGAAAAAGGAGAAATATTTTTTGATTCTTACTTAAGGAATTGATACTGCAAGAATTATTTGCCATACTCCTAACAATTAAAATACTTTAGATTTGAGACGACAGCAACTACAAGCCCACTCTAATGGAGTAATATGATATCATGTAGGAATTTTCAGGAGTTGGGGAGTACTACAAAGAGCAAAAGTGAATTCCAAGATATTGCCACATAACAGCAGAAGTATTTCATATTGATAGTCCAAGAAACGTTCAGCTGTAGAGAACTGAAAATATATCTCTGAAGGTAAAACTGGATCAGCAGCTATAGCAATATTCAAAATTATTGGTACTATTAGTAACACATGAAGTCTTGATCACTGAAACGTTAAATACAAGAAGAGTATTCTGATCTAGCTCAATAAAGTATCATTTGTGGCAATTATCAATCATCTCTGTAACACTCAGTAACTTATTTCTGAGATGAGTGCCTTTAATAGGGTTCATCCATAGCCTAAATTTTTGGATAATTTTTCCTAACTTCATAATGCTTAGATTCCTGGTTTGATTTACAATTCATCCTAGGTTATTTGGATTCTGTGATTATTTCAGCCTTCTGAAAGCCTAATTAAGCAGTGTGTAGACATATAAGTCTAAGTAGAAATTATCCAAGAATACTAGTTTTTCCAGAGGAAGATGCTAGTAATATAGTCAAAGTACTAACTGCAGCTGTTTGGGGCATGGCAGTTGGTGGAGATACTGCCATCTACACCTATAACGTTGAAACATGACCACGTCCAGTGGTAAGTTTCCATATGGAACTTATTTAGAGGTTTCAGAATCTGTTTCTACAAGGCTAGAAATAGGAGATGAACTGGCCATATACGAGTTGAAAACAGATACTGAATTTTTTCATTCCTATCATGGGCTTTTCAAGAATTCCTGAATCTAACGGGACAACTTTCCTGAAATTCTTTCATACAGACAATACTGATTAGTCATTTGTGACAAGAGTGGAAGGCTACCACTTTCAACCCAAACGGTGGGCCTGGCACCAAACAGGAGTCTTAATTTCACACAACTTGCCATGAGATGCACAGATTGTTCTCAGTCAGCAACACACATGCTAGCCTTGATTACTTTTTATCATCCACAAACTATTCTGCATAGTTCAAACTGTTTCAACTTGCTTGATTTTTACAATTCTACCTACCATCATACACTGCAAAAAAAGGAAATTCTGCTCAAGTTTTCTGACCAAGAAATTTGTGGAGTTTCTCGCTGCATCACTAGGTCAACTGAAAACAATGTATAGGTGTACAAGGAAAATGGTTTTATTTATAAGAACTCACTACTGTACCTCAAAGAGCAAATCATGCTATAGTTTGTCAGAGGAATCCCCAGCAAGCATATATAGGATGATGCATACTAACAGAGAGCTGACCACAAAAATCCTGTATTTCAGTCAAACACTGCAACTGCATGGAAATGGGTCAGTCTTTTACAATCAACATACAGTGATAGGACATAGATGTGAATACCATAGTTGCAATGAATTTAGTCTCAATAATGAGAAAGTTTTTGTATTTTGCCCCCAGAAGTTCCATACAGAATACCTGTTGAACACAGTGGGACGCCAAATAGCTTCCCCAAAACTCTGAAAGAGATAATTTCCCATCTACCACTTACTAAAACTGCAATCATATTGAAGTAGTCATTTTTGCATTATGTTGAATTCCAGCATGAAGAAAGAATTTGAATTTTGACAGAAGCATTGTGTTTTAACTAGTCATTAGCACAGAATTAAATGTACAGAAAAGAGATATAGAAAAGCTGTAGAATTCAAAGAAATGTTCACTGCTATATCTTTGCATGCCTTTGTAATTGTAATCTTAGATAAGATTAAAGTAAGACTTCAGAACAAAATAGCTATAGAAAAACGCTTATAATTTAATAGTTGGGTAATACTGTAGGTTAATATATCCTACAAAAAAGTGGACAGAGGAAATTCCATACAGTGAAAGGTAAGGCGACGCACACAAAGGAAGAAAACATCCCAACTTCACAAAGTGGCGAGCTCTGAGCTGATCAAAACTACTCAGAAATTGTCATGACTACTCAGAAAACCAATTTTGGGATTATTACAAATCTACCAAAACACTAACTTAATAGTCAAGAACAAGCTAAATGCTTAGAATTACTAGGAGAGAAAAAAAGAACAACAACAACAAATAATCATGCTACTACAAAGAAATCCATGGCTTGCCTAAGTCTTAAGTATGTAGTTCTAAATCCCTCCTCCCCTCCCCTTATTCCAAACAGAAAACAAAAAGAACTGGAAAATGTTCAAAAAGAGCAACAAGGATGGTCAATTTAGCTTCCATACTAGATATGACTAAATAAACCTGAACTCTAATGAGGAACATGACAGACATCTATGAAATGGGCCCCTAGAAAGGGAGGATAGGTACTGCTGATTCTTACCAAAGAAGAAAAAAGTCATGAATAAAGCCAGCAAAATTAAAACAACAGGCAATTGCTCTTCATAAAAATATGTAATTAACCTGTACAACTTCTTTCTATTTGAATGCTAAAAGGTTGCATAGGTTTAAGGAGGGACTGGATAAGTTTAAAGAAGGAAAGGTCATTGCAGGTTACTTACAGAAACCAGCTCTGATTCAGGAAGTTCCCACATGACGAGTTGTTAAGAGACAGAAGAATCTTCTGAGAAGGCATTACCATCTCCTTATTCTAGATTCATTCTCTTTCCCAGCAGTCTGCTTCTGGCTATTGTCAGGAACAGGATACTAAGCTAGGAAAATCTTTTCTTCTGCCTTAGTTTATTCTTCAGTTAGCAGATTTTAAGATAGTGAATTATGAAACTCTTCCATACTACAAGAAATCGAAAGCCCTGCAGTGATTATGGAGAGCTGACAACATAGCCAGGAAAAAGTCACTTGTCCCCTGTCTACCTGCTACAAGACTTAGTGAAATGCCTCCTTTTAGGTCATTCAAAATAGGAAAACATCTAATGAGCTATATCTCTTTCCACTCATGCCATGCTCATCAACAGAATGGTTTGGCCGATCAGTTACCTTCTGCTTATTTCATTATGATCCTTTCATGTCTTTACGCCCTCATCTAATATTTCCACCTTTCTACATTTCATTCAGTTTACCAAATACCACACCTTCCATACCCAAATGGATAACGACTTAACCTTATTTTTCATTTGTCATAAGTTACTCAAATGAAAAATAAAAGGTATATTTATGGGTTATGAGTTTAGCTGTTTCACATTATTTTTATTTCTACTTTTGGAGACATGGTAGGGATAGATGAAGCAGGGAAGGGACAAGGACTCAAATTCCTGAATAAGATCGGGTCTGTGGTAAGGAGAAATGGTTCTGCAAATTTTCTGACACTACTACAGCTAACAGAACAATGTGCTTTGCGGTAAATGAAATCCATCACTCACTCTAGTAGCAGAAATTTGACATACAAGGGCTTCTTTGTCCAGCTGATGAAGTTTCTACTTAAGGTCTGCTGGGTTGAATTTCATTTGGCAGCTGTATGTTTATTGGTCTTTAAATTCTGAATTAAGTTCATTAGCAGTATAGTGCAGTTCAGTATTGCATTCAAGCTTCATATTCAGGCTCAGTTTTTTAAGTCATGTGCAGTATTGATCATAGAGGTTTAAATTGTCTACAGTTTCTATTCTAGGAAATTAGTCTTACATGTGCAGAGAAAAAGGAACAGATGAGCAGTGAAATAAAAATTGAATATATCCTACTCTCAGTCCTGAATTCATAATACAGCTGACCAAGGATCATGACAAATTTCAAGTAGCCATTCTAAAGGTTTCAAGGCTACAATTTATTAGAATTTTTTTCAGATAATAACAAAGGCCTTTGAGACTAAATACCTAATCCTTGAATGAACCAGTGTACCACTTCGATTTGACCTTTTCTAGCCCTATTCCTACCTGACAGGATGCAGCACAACAACCCCCACCAACTTTTGTAGGAAAGTGGAAGAATATGCATTAGTTTGCTTGCATCACTGAAAGAGGTTCCTTCCCCACCCCAATCCCACAGTTAATTATTCTTGCTAAGTTCCTTTTACTGGCATATGTATTTTGGACAGGGTCATACTAGGTTCCGCACACGTTAGCTCCCTAGTCTGGCTGTCCATATGGCTGTTAGTGCCAGCACAAGGCAGGTGAGTAAAAAGGAATTGCAAAACACAATACCACTCCCTTCAGTGACAACTTAAAATTAAACCAGATTGAAGTGAACACAACCATTGCATCAAACAGGTAATTCTCTAACAGCAAATATGAAGTAAAAAAATAACTCAACATTCTCTCTACTAAAATACAGGACTTATCCAAGAAAACATCTGTATAATTAGGCCCAGGCCAGAGATTCTACTCATAAATTAATACACAATTTTCAGTGGTCACATCTTGATATGTATTTTTCCAAAGTATCAACAGCTACATGCAACAGGTTTTGCATCAAGGTGGTTTTTTTAAACATCTGACAAGATGCTATATTGGAAAAAAATTATACCAAATAGTTCTGTACCATAGATTAAAAAAAGTTCATTACAACAGATGAACTAGACTCAAAGGAATCAGTTCTCTGAGATTTCTACTGGAATAAACAAGAAGGGGAAAAAAAAAAAAAAAAAAAGATTTACATCTATTCCCAAAGTAAACGAAGAGACTAAGTGCCAGCACAGAGCTGCAATATAGGAGAAATTAAAGGAAAAGATTCTTAAGGGAATGGTGGAAGAAGGACCCAAATTTAAACAAAAACCAGCCACGATCAAAAGCAGAAGAGAATTTCCATAATTCTGCAGAGAAGCTGTAAGTAAAAGGTAAATAATACTGGTCATGCCAGTACACACTGACATAATACGATAGAGTACTCTTTGGGCTGCAACTGGTTGGGTTAAGAAGTATGGCTACCTTTTATTCTCTTTCTGCAGACGTGTTTTCTCATGCTTTTTCAGAATTGATGAAATAGCTTCCTAATTTATCAAGCCTACATAGGAGCGTCGGTCAGAAGAGAAACTCTAGCAGTTACGTCTGTGTAAATCCCTGTTCTGTGCATCACTATTTCAAAATAAGCTCAGCCAAGACATGGACAATGCCCTGAGAACAAATAAAACAATCTCACACATTTTCACAGAACACTAATTTAGCTCATCTATTGTTTCTTGTCAGGATGTCCAGAAGAGAGGAATAAACTTATGCTATTATTTAAGGGGCAGACATGATCTTTCCCACATGCCCATGCAAGGACACACACTCACTTTCATGCACTGACTGCATATAACACACCAAAATCCATGGAGGACAACAGAAAATGACTTCATATGAAGCCGGCAGACATCTATAGAGTACAGCAGAGCTTTAACTCCTCCTGACATGGTTATGCAGGTGTACTGCAAAAGGTATCTTCTGCCAGCTATCAGGTTTGCTGTGGATATATTTCTCACATAGGAGTACTTAAAAGAAGTTGTTCCCTCATAAAAAACTCCAGAGCTATGCACCTAAGTTTCTATTTTGTTTTATGGTCATGCACTGTGTGAAATTATCTAAGTTTGTCTTCTACATTGTTAGTACTCTGTCTTCATAATGGGGGGGAAAAAAGAAAAGAAAAATCAATGTGCTATTACCCTGTCAACCTACCCTTGCAAGAATTCTTTGAACATCAATGCTTAAGTAGGAAAATGTATGCATTAGCATCACTAAGCACACTATTTTTTTTTAAACATAAAATAGAAGTTAGTTGCAAAAACTGGTTTAGTGTAAGAAACAAGGGCTCACAGCAAAAGGAGAAAGATAAATCAGTAAACAAGTGTCCTAAAACAACATTTCACTATGCAGAAGGTACACCGTTAACAAACAAACAAATATCTAAAAATATCTACAGTGTCATCCGCTGTGAACCAAATCTGAGAGGAGTGCCCTCACATGCATGCATACACAAGCTCAGTTTAAACTGCCCTTCCTAGTGAAGCAGTCAAAACAACATGTATGTAAATCTGAAAGCATAAAATGCATCAGGGTTATTTACACAAATCAGGGATGCTTGAATCATACAGCTCTTATTATACGTACAAACAGAAGAACCCACAAAAGGGAGCAACTGTTTAGTGATGATTTCCCAATGTCTCGATTACACATACCAGAGTTGTTAAAAAGGCTCTGAGGAGTTCAATTTATATTTAGAAAAGTATACACTTAGCCATTGGGACAGGAATAACATGAATTTTACAGCTGTTAATAGACGGTTCATTTGGACAATTGGTCAATACAAGGTTTAAGTAAACATTGTTGCTTACAGCTTTAGAAGATGTGGGCAAATGACATTTACTTTGTAGGCAGCATGAACTATATAACTAGTATAAATTGGTCTTCAAGAGCCAACAACTGCAATATCTCATTCATCAGTGTACTTAGAATTGTGAACTGGAATTCCAATTACTGAACAAAATCTATTACCAATTTGAGTCACTTGGGTATAAAAAAAAAAAACCTTTCTCTCTACCTCCATAGTAGTTAATTCTCTCAAATTATTTTAGAAACAAACTATCAAGAGGAATGAGTCTACTAACACTGAGTTTGGCTAAAATAAACAAAACAATCACTATATCTGCTAACATAATGCTACAAATCTGTAAAATGATCTAAAAAAAAAAATTTGACTACCTATTAGGACACCCTGCTTTAAAGGGTTAACTTTAGCAGGACACCTTTAGAAAATAACAGAAAAAAGTCACAGAAGTTATTGCACTGTTATTATCATATTTGGTTTTGAATATAATTGTAGCTGGAAAAAAGATTTAATAAAGCCCCCATAAGTAGCTTTTCGTTTTATTTTACTTTTTGAGATAACTGAACTTTGGAAGTAGTCACTTTCCCTTGAACAGAAATGCTGTTAAACAAGGCACGTTTTTATTGCACATAAACTAACAGTTGCATTGTCTCAGGCTACTGAATATATTCAACTTGCCACTTTTTTGACATATATGAACAATACATTAGATGCCTGGAGACAAACAATATATACTACTATACAAATGGTTTCATATAAAAAGATTATAGTCATGTCAACAAATATCCAATTCTCAGATTCTGCTTTTTTCAGATGTTCTTTTTGTATTAGCTTTCTGCAACACATATTTACCAGGGTATCTTTTATATGAAGTACTGCCACAGCAAGAACATGGAAAAAAATACTGCTGTAAAGCTAAGGAAAGATCTGATACAACTTTGACACTAAGTATAGGTTTCACTTACATTGAGAAATGGAAGAGAGCAGTAGAACTGTATTTACATACACTACTTACCCGTGTGAAGGTACCCTCAAAGCTGTGAATATCCAGCTGTGGTTTCTGAGCATAAACATAAGCATTGATTGAAAAGAGATCCTGTAAAACAGATTAAGGTACTTACTGTTATTTAAACTTAATGACATATTTTGAAGAACCTTTTAGTAGTAAAGATTCCAGTTTATGACCCTCACCCCAAGGTAAGTTCATTAAATTTTTACCCAACTAAGAAATGCACTGTTTTTTCAGTACATCTTGCTATAAATGAACCAGATCCAAGATGATATTCTAAATGTGTTGATAGTTCAAACACTAAACTGTTTTAAATTTGTAACAAGTTAGAAATTTTATCTAATATATTTTCTCTTAACAGCCCCATTTTAATTTATAATAGTATAATCTTAAAATATTTTCCATGTGTTTGTTCTTTTAAAAATAAAGTGGGTTTTTCGTTTGTTTGTTTTTAATGAAACTGGAAACAAAATACTTTTCCAGCAAGGACAAAGCCAACTGAATACAAGAGGAAACAATGAAATTGATTCAAGTTCTCTTAAATGCTCAAGCACACCTGCAGTCAACTCATTAGAAAACCTCATCAGCTTCAAGAAAGCCTGGATACATCAACAGGATTACTCAAATGCTTCAAGTCAGGGATACACTAAACTAGTCTGATAAAATGAGGTCTAATATACGTGGTACTATTTACTCATGACAGCAAACAACCCATGAACATTCCTACCCTAAAACTAAGAAGAATAAGAAACTCTCAGATACTACAGTAGCAGGCTCTATAAATAGATGGTGGTATGGCACAAACAGGAGAAGGGGGAAAAAAAAAAATCTGATGATTGTTAGATCTTAAGAGCTGTCCCTAGAGGCCCAGGGAGGATCTACCTTAAAATTCTGAAACAATTGTTTCATCAGGTAATTTTTCTGAAACATCCACCTCCCACAGAAAGAATATCGCAGATTAAAAACCTGATACAAAGGACTTTCTTCTCATCACAAAAACAAACCTTTTGGTGCTTTTTAGATGGTCAGGATCCACAGCAGCTAAGAGATTTCAACACAAGTAGATCACTCATACGTGGATCCACAACCCAATTTTTACTCTGGAGAGAAGCAGATGCTTGATACCAAATCCCAGTCGATCTAAAAATCATAACCTCTGATGAAATGCAAGAGTGTCTATGTCTACCTTCTCACCATATTTAGCACCTATTTGGGTTATCTCCATCCTTTATTACTGATGAATCTTGCAAAATGCTAATCAGACACCATCTCTGGGAAGCAGATTACATGGCAACAATACCCTGTTCATGCTAGCTAGAATGTGCTTTCTTCAAAAGCAGAATTAATTTTACAGCCTCTTTCATGGACGTATAACCACACCTTGCTCAAATGTAGCTATTTTTAAAAGCATGCCATTATTTTTTGTTCATAATTTTGAATATAATAAAAAATAGCTACATTTGAATATTATATAATTTGAACATTACAAAAATTACCTAAAGGTGCAATTGTCCACCTGTGTTAATGCCTTATAATCTGACACATTTGTATCCTTTTGTTTCTCCGATAAAATGGCTAGTTTTTGGATATTATTAATTTTTCACTTTTCGAGATCAAAATGAATGGTTTTTTTTTAAATATATTGTACATTTATCAAACATTTTTGCCTCTAGTTTAAAAATGTGTAGCTCTATAAATAATGAATTTGTATTTCTATTTACATTCTGCAGACAAGAAAGCTCTCACTTCATACCTTGCAAAAAACAGACTTTGTATTTCATATGCTTTTTAAAACATGAATGAAATCTGAACATTAACTTTCACAAATTATCTTTATCTTAAATCATTAGCCATTTATTGTAGTCTTTCACATGAAGTTCATTCAGTGAGTCCTTGTTCTTTCAACTTACTTTCAGCAGGTTCATGAGAAATAATTAATATGAAACTAATACACATGTGGTGTCCTATATCTTCATCATTCACTTCTTTCCAATCTGTTATCACCTACAATTTAGCTAATCCAGGCTATTATGTGCTTTATTATGCAAAGAAAAATAAAGAGTCTCTCAGTAGTGGATAGCACAGCAGAAAACTAATACCACACACATACTCATATACACAATAAAAACTGCTAGTGAAATGCGTCAACCGAGAACTACTCGCTTTTCAAAGAATGCCTTACTAGGAAGCAACATTAGAATAAAAGGGATCAGAAACATCCACCTTTTAAAGTATATTGGCATTTGTACAGTAATATATTTTCCTGGTTTCTAATCTTTCTATTTCCTTCTACTGTGATCTTCCCCTTTGTTAGATTTCAAATGTAAAAATTTCTACCACATTCCTTTGGCGTCTTTTCTTTTTATGTTTTAGTTCTCCTTCTGTATTTCTGATTTAACACCTAGATTTTCATGTTTTCCTTTTTTTCTTTTTTGAATTTCAATTCTGAAACAAACTCACTTATCTTTCTGAAAAACTGAGATCTGCACATTCCCTACACATTTGTGGTATTACTCTGGAACGTCACAAACTAGAACCAGCAGAGTATTCAAAAAATGCATGTTTTTTCCTAAAACTAAAAATCATACGTAAAACCTATGTTCTGAGAGAAATGTGGGGTGGTAGTTCATTGGCATTTCATTCATGAGTAGTAGAAAGAAAAGACACATAAGCATGTTGTATGTGCTCAGTAGCTTTCTGAAGTATTTTTTTTATTATTAGGGTAAAGAAAAGGGATAAGGACTTTTTTTCTGTAGCCCAATGCTCTGTACTCCAAATGGACATCATTCTCAGGCCAATAAAATACAGTATCTAGAATTTTATAATATACAGGAAAGAGAGAGAAATCCAAAGAATGATACAGTTACAGAAGATTACATATGAATTGCATTCAACAATAAAGGTTACTATAGGAGTACAAAGATGTTCTTTCACCTAGTGCTGCTTTCCCAGTAGTAGAAGCTGAGCATTTCTCATCTCAGTGTCTTGAAAGAAGTCGTGATGGTGAATTTAACAAGACGACATCAAGATTTGTACACAACACTACATGAAATACAACTTCCGCTCACTGAGCAAGAAACATTTACCTGGTTAGGTTACGTCATTGCTTCCCCCTGTATAAACGCAGGGAGAAGGGAAATTACCTTAAACAAAGGATTTAATTATATTAAAAAAAAAAAAGACAACTACTTTTTATTAATGATTTAACTAATGAGGGACTTGATCTTTGTGAAATTCAGCTTCAGTAAAGCATTATTTTCATACTATAAGCATTGAACTGCTGGTTCACTGAAGCCAAAGAGTTCTACTGATATATTCAATGGAAACAATATTCTTCATCTAAAATTACGTTGCTTTTAGGACACAGTGAGGGCAAATGACCTCAGTTATTTTCTTACTCAAGTTAAAAAAAAAAACACTTGGGTAGGGGGATTGTAACAGTTCTAGATTAAGAGACTATATGAAAGACTTGAATCTCAAGCAATAAAAATTAAATTATTTTTATTCAACAGCAGATGAGATTTTTAAAAAAACTTGATATGCATTTAATTATCTCATACTTGAAAATAATAGTTCAGAAGAATGCATTTCATCCTTCTACACCAAAAGTCAAGAAATGACTTCACGATGGTACAACAATGAAAGTGTTCTCTTTTGCATCTCAATTTAAAAATCACTGTAAAGTTATCAATAACATAGAAAAATCTCCTCTATTAGGTCAAGGGCAACATTTGTTCGCCTTACTTAAAGATCATTAAAATACATTCTTAATCATAACATGTAGTTCATTACAAATAAAATTGCCCTTGGTTCAATAAAACTAATTAAATGTAAATGGTATTGTTTACTGCTGTATGGATCTTCAGATATAAATCAGCAAGTCACCATTTATTGAAAATTACAGTGACCTCATTGCTGTTAATAAATTTAGTTGATCACACAAGCTAGAGAAGAATGCCTCAGAACATGCATATCGCCAGAAGAACTGCCCCACCTATAACTATGAAACTGCAAGAAACCTAATCTAGGTGTTACCATATTTGCTGCTCAGTCATCGTTAAATGACTTGTTGAAATTTTAATTCTCTGATCACATTAAGTGCTTTAGAAAGACAACAAAATCCGTACTGATCATCTTGGTGGTGTCGTTTGTTCTTTAAGAAAAGCTCTGAGGGTCTGCAGGTTGGTTTGTTCTGGGTGTCGCAGTGGGTAGGGTTACAGCGCTGCTCTGTTGACACGACTGACAGCTCATGCCAACACAAGAAACTCACTGCCTTTACATCAGATAACTAAAGAAATCAAAATGAGTGACAATTATGAAGAGCATATTCTGTCAAACACGTGACCAAATTGTTTATAGTCTATTTTATGCTCAACCTGCACACATCCTCTTAAATTATTAAAAATACATTGTAATACGTAAATATGAACTGCAAGCCTCAGCTTTGAAAACGCGCTGTAAGCACATGGAGAAGACACTGTAAGAGGTTCCAGGAGAGTCCCCGGAAGCCAGGAGAAGCACTACTGCAACGAACAACTGCTACTTCAGACAGAAAGTCTGCCGAAACTGTTTGATCCGTTGCAGCAGAAACCCAGACCGTCAGCCCAGAGACAGCAAGGGCCGAACGCCGGACCCCGGAGATTGCGCCCCACACCCCGCGCACGCCCCTCCCTGAGCAGGTTCTCCTTCCGAACCGACCCCCTGCGGCCAACTGCTGGCTTATCACAAACACGTAGGAAGTTAACCTCGGAAACCTAACCCGGTTTTGTAGCCACCCATACAAACACGAGCCTCCCATCCAGTTTAAAGGCAGTACTGAATTCAAACACAAGCTTCCCGCCTTTGCAGCGGACAAGACTTCGAGTTCTCCGCCTAATGCTTTGTAGGCACAGAATACATCGTGCTCTACCCATTTTCTTTACCGTGTCTTTCAACTAATCCCAAATCAGTGAATTACCACAAAACAACCCCCTCATGGCTCCTCACCGGGGGGCGGGGGGGGACTCGCCCTCCCTTGGCGGCGAGGGCGGGGCGGGGGGCGGGGCCCCGCGTGCCGCCTTCCCGCCGCTGTGCCGGCGGCCGCCCAGCAGGTGGCGAGCAGGACGTGCGGCAGGGCCGGGCCGGGCCCCGCCCCGCCCCGCCCCGCGCCTCCGGGGGCACCGCCCCCCCCGCCCCGGCTGATGCCTCGCCGCTGCGCGTGCAACAAACCGGGCACCGCAGAAGAGCGTTAGGGATGTGCCGCCTGCGGAAGGGGTCGGGTGGTTTGATGGTATTCCACAGAATGGAGAGAACCCGGCATTAATGATCAGGTACGGCTGGGGAAGGTTCATTTTCCAAAATTCCTCAAAGCAAAATAGTTTTCGTTACTGGCTTGATTTAAAAAAGCTAAAGCAAAACATTCAGATCGGTGTTCCCTGAAGCGCCTTACTTTCACCACGTCAGTATTTTGGGGGCAGATAGGATGCACTGCCCGCCTCGTGCGGCACATAATGCAAACAGAATGAAAGCAGGATCACGTCCCAGCAGCTGCTCTTAGCAGAGGGAAGGATCATTGCCCGATTCTCCCAACATTTTGCAGAGGAAAGGAAACCAAAAGTTGATCCCAGAGCGGAGCACAGAGCTCAGTCCTTTGCCAGACTGCTTCAAACCCCAGCAAGTTTCTGCAAAAGTAATTTTAAGGCCTGTCAAAAAGCATATGCCCCTACTACACACTGTACAGGTTAGCAAGATAATCGCTATAAAATAGAGGTTTTTCAAGTCAGGAACAGAAACAAAGCATAGGGATGTTTTACAAAGCAACAGATGTTTTCAGGTTAATATCTGGAAAGCAACCTGCATGATTTTTCAGTTTTATTAAGAGAAGTTTTCAGCAACAGAGAATACCGTAGAAGCCTAGGGTGAGAAAAAATCTACTTGAAATGGATTTCTCAAATCATCCTTGCTTTTAACCAAGTTGCTTCAAATTTTCTCCACTGTGTGTACAAGAGAGCTTGAATACTGTTTGCTGAGAAAAGCTCAACTATGTATTTTAAAGCATCCATTTTTAGATGAGTTGGGTGTGAAGTTTCAAAGGGTGCCAAACACTATCCCTACATGTTTAAAGCGTGTAGCCTATATTTACTCTTAATATTTTTCAAAACCATTATTTTTACTGTATCTATAAAGAAATAATTCTGCCCACTGCATTTTAATTTAACTTAAAAAAAAAATGAATACGTGTAGGGCCTAGATACAGATACAGCTTATGACTCCATGAGAAACTACAAAAATTAGGCTTAGAATAAAATAATTTCACAATGCTATTTTTTGTTAGTTTGAAATTCATGGCTTGCTTAGAGCTTCATATTAATTTTCTGAAGTTGTCCATCCACAGAGTTTCTTTAGATGGCTGACACTCTTGCATATTATTGCCATTCCAACAAAGGTAAAAGTGTCTGCAGAAATTAAAGAAATACCAATGTGCTTGTCACAGGAATGGCCTTCTGGGATGTGCACTGAGCATTATCTTCTTTGAAGGATATGGGGATCCCTTAAAAAGCGTTTACATTTGGGTGCATTAGGCTACAATTTCCCCAAAATAATTCACAGACAGATGAGGTTTAAAAGTGAACAGATATATGACATGACCACTGCAAATAGTCTGAGACGAGCTGAGAAGCAGCCATTTAAAATGATCTCATTAAAGAACCACCAAGTGTCAATGGACACGGTATGGAAATTGGGAGATAGTTTAGTTTAGTTGGCAGGAAGTATTATACCCAGTGTCAGTTACTTCAGGATGACGTGTCAGCTTAATGCAGACAAAGTCTTGGCTAGCATGGTTAACCACCAATAACTGTGTGATGCGAGAAAGGGCAGAGGTAGCCAGGGAGGGTTTGTTAGGTGTACGTAGCTCCTTGATTAGCAAAACACAGGTGGTCACCTACAGCTCAAGAAGAGGGAGAATGTAAAAATCTTGCAAGCAGCACAGAACAGTCAGAGGTAGGTTCATAGCAGCAAGTGGAAACAACTAAGGAAGAAATGGTTACTATATTGTACAGCTGACTCTTGTATACTGTTTCCAAAACACATGAATAATTTCTTGGTGATACTTTGCCTTTCCTTCTCCTACATGCCCAAAACAACCACCACCTGAAGCAAACCTTCACTTCTGCAGGAGTTGAGGCTGCATGTCCTACCATTCAAATGCAGACTTCCCAACTTCCTGATTTATTTTCCACCGTAAACAACTACAATACAATTTACTTCTTTCAAACCAAATGCACAGGTTTAACCATAATTCTATACTATTTCCATACATGTGTAACAATTTATTTGTCAAGTCTATTGATAACTGATTTTTTTTTTAAAACAAAGAGCATAATATAATAGTTACAGTACAACAATTCCCTGCTCTACCAGGTCTATTTCTTCCTAGCAAGGAGGGAAAACTTCAGACATGGATTTGGGTTTTTTTAAAAAAAAAATAGAAGATAATGTAAAACTTTTTCTTTTCTTTTCCAAAGGAGAGGGTAGAGAAACTTTTACTCCAGATTTCATCAGTCTCAGAACACCAAAACTCAGAACACCGAAATTATAACCAGCGAACAGGACTCAAAAAGGCAGTGCTCTGCACAAAGAGTTGTATTTGCAAAGTGCAGTCAGTGATGCTTCCAAAGCAAAAGAGAAATAAAAAATAATAGCTAAGTTGGACACAGTTGTAGCTATCTGAGAATAAAAAAAAAAAAAAATCACAGCAAGATAGAAAATTGACTGGATTTTAGACAAATGCATGCATTTGTCTCAAATGTGGACATGATTTTTTTTTCAATTAGAAAATAAGATAGGCCAATAATTAAATGGTAAAAACCTACAGGAGAGGCATTATTACAAATACTAAATTCAACTGCAGGTTGCAGAATACTTGTTAAAGTCTGTTCATGCACCAGAACTCCCATCTTGGAGCCTGACTTGGCATCTCTGTCTGGCATGACCAACCTTCAGTTCCATCCCTTGTTCCCAATCCTCTAAATTCAAACCTAGCTATTTTTTCCTCCCCCTGTCACATGTGAAGCCAGTAGCCAGAGCACTATGAACACAGGAAGAAATCTCTTCCTTTTGCTAATTTCAGTGTGGCAGCAACTCTAATTCTGGAAGACTAAGTGCAGAAGTCCTGCTAAGATCTGGCAGATAATCTAACATTTACTTTTTCTATTGAGATGGCATATAAATAGTTCTCTTAAGGTATGTTTGCCTTTAATAAAACACCTAAAGGATTTAGTGTCAAAACACAGAAATTCTGTACAATTCTGTACGTATTTCCACAAGCTTGTAACTTGAGTATGTTTTCAGAGGAAGTCTCTTAATCCCAAGGCAACTCTCCTGTAAAATAGCAAGCTTCCCCAGTACAAGGGACATAATTTAGCTTCTCATTAAGAGACATTTATACAATTCTACATACATTTTTGTAGATACATGTCTATTTTGAATGTGTATATATATACACACACATACATGTGTCCTTTTTCACAATTTTAATAGAGTTCCCTGTGACATGACACATAATATGAACTCAAAAAATACATATATTCAGGCAACTCTTAGAGAACCCTCCTTGAGAGAACTCGCACATTGCACCTAGTCGGAACAGAAAGCATCTTGACAACAAGAAGCAGTTTACCTTCCAAGAGCAGACTGCTGTTTCCCAAGCTTACAAGTTAGTGATTAAAGCAACGGTTCCTGAGGCAAGAATGACTTGCGCTTGCAGTATAACACTTGATTGAAAACACTACAACTGTGATACACTTCTGCAGAGGATGGATCTCAGTGGGGACCACAAAGAGAACCACTAAGTTAAAAGATAAAAATCCAATTCTGTCTCAGTTTCTTTTCAATGTAAAACCAAGAATATTTGCATAACCAACTTCTCATTCAGCATTCAGTGGAATATCTATCTCCTATTTATTGCAAAAACTAAGACTGTGGTAACAGATATTTTCCAATACTTACATCAATTGTAATAATCTTTTAGATAAGAGATATATATGCTTACATGGAAGATATCCTAAAAGCAAACAAAAAATGCTTACCCCCAAAGCTGGCAATCTTTGTGTGCAACTGACAGCAACCTTCAGTTTCCAGTCTGTTTCTCCATCAAGCTGGTCAGTTCGAATGAAACACGAACCTTGAAGTTATAAAGAGACATCAAACTATTTTTCTGATCTCAAAAATTCAGTTTGGATTAAAAAAATTTAGAAGAGTGAAAATAAAGCGATTTACAACCGTTTTTAAATAAATATGCTACATATAAAAGGATTCATATTTTGGAATGTCTGTGTGCTTTCTTCCAGGAATGCTCCAGATATCACAAAATAGCACAATTTTTCTGATAAAATTAACAATATGCCCGTTTATGAACAGGGGTGGAAATCCTATTTTACAGGTTTTTTAATAATTTCTAAACAGATTTCCAAATGTTATCAGCAAGAGATACAACTTCACTGGCTGAAGTTGAAACAGGTTTAATTTTTTTTCTTTTTAGAATTATGTCACTTGTACAATTCCAACATAATAGAATGATGAACTGATGCCTCTGATTTTTTGCTGGTATAACATCACAAACTTCCATTGCTTATAGTTTCCTGGCTTCTCTGAAAAATTTTTTTAAAAATAAATCCTTAACATGGATACCATTCAGAACAATATGGGTCCCAATGTATTATACTTAAAAGAAATAATTTTGAATCACCTGTAATTGTCAAGGATCCAAGGCCAAAGAAACCCATCAACACATGCACAGTACTTAAGATATGAGGGAAACTCAAGATACAGACTGATATATACTGAAGAGGATCAGTATGCTTTACAAACAGAAGACTAATATTCAAGAAACAGAAAATTGAGACCACTGCAGAGCCCCCCCTCCCCCACGCCCCAATAACTAGTTTGATGGATATCATCAAGTCTGGAGTATTACATAGGTTACTAATGTAAGATTTAAAAAAGACTGCACATGAACATTGCAAACCTATTAAAAACACATACAATTAGCTACAATTTTCATCTAGTTTGAAGCCTTTAAAAAAGGTGGTAAAATTTTAGCAATACTCTTCACAATTGCTACACTAAAGAAAACTTAAATATTGTTGAAGTAATAATTACAACTTCCATTAGGCTACAGCCTAACTGTATACACTATTGTTACTGTATGCTATGGGTGTGAAATAAAAATAAGATTTTTCTAGTTATTTGTAAATTTTAAACAATGTGTATAAACATACATGCATATATACCCATAATTCCTTCTCTATTTTAACCAATCCAATAAAAACTAACAAAGTACTTTCATCACTAGAAATGATATGGTAGCAATTAAATTAAAGGAAACACTGACAAAGGGGTTTATCCAGGTTTGAGTCTTTTTACACAGACAAGAAGACAATGTGCTAAAAGCTTTGAATCCAATAGGCAATACATCAGGAAAGGGTACCTACCAGTAAACACAAAATTAAGAGGGAGATTCTTTTATAGGACACATGGACCCTGACGTAAGTAAAATCTAACAGAACCCAATGTTTTGTTCATCAAGGCCTGTAAATTAACCAGTTCAATGAGCTAACGGTCTGAAAGGACATGCTTGAGAGAGAAGCCACCTGAAATTATATCTGACTAGAAGGTAGCATTTTTGCACAAGTCTTGAAAGAAGCTTACAAGCCTTTATGTAACAGATGTATTTACATTAAGTGCATAGTAAGTAAACAAATCTTTAAATGTTAATACAAACAGCTCTCAAAACACATTATCACAACTAAATTTCACCCAAAGCTCAGAGCTGCAAGCTGCAAAGCTGTATCTAAAGTTCTTGAAAAGCTGATCTTAAATTCTTGACAGGATTCTTTATGGATTTTCTTCTAAAAATAAAACACTATAAAGCACTTCTTGAAGAGTCCACTGACATACACTGCATTATAATTAAGGGTGAGGTACCTACAAACACCTAGAAATACCATGGTTTCACTGCACTTTCTATCCATGGCATAGATGAGCCTACTTTCCATCATACTTTTCCTGTACAAGACATTTCATGGTTCTCTTTACCCTTCCTGTCAATGGTTGCTCTCTTCCATCAATTTCATTTAGAATTATACTATAGATCAATGCAGTTCAAGACCAGTGTGGCTCCTGTGAATGGTTGACTGCACATATATTCATTTAATAGAGCTCACACTATGACATGTATTGGCCAGCTGCATTTCCTCTCCACTTCAGCAGTTAATTTCATCAATAACTTATCTCATAGCCTGTTTCCCTTTTATCCAGAAAAAGGGACTGCTTTCTGCTAAGTCAGCTTTCAATAGTGATCACAACAGCAAAACTGAAACAATACAATCCTCTTCTCTACCTCAAATACTGCAGCAGATTTGACTAACTAATTTTAATTATACTATGAGATACTGATTTTAAACCTGGCTCAACTAAGCTATAAACATGGGAGATTAAACATGTAATTAGAAACAATGTATAAAAACAACTCTACCCCTACCAAGCCCTCGGACCTGTAAAAAACTAAATATTCCCCACTGTGTATTGTGTGGAAGTGACACGTACTTCATCTTTGGAAGGTATTTGAGTCAGCAGTACATAAAAGTTCTAAAAATCAAACTCTTCTAAAAAAATAGCTGTTGTAACCACTCCATTTTGAAATGCTTGGAAGCATTGCCCCCTCCCCCCAATAACAAAATTAAAACATACCAAATATAGTAAAAAATTGTGTTATTTACTTCAACAGAATGCTTTAGGTCAGTATTAAAAATCTCTTACATTTCTAACCTGAATATGACTTGCCAGGAAAAAAACATCTATACAAACATCAGGAATTGCTATTCCCTCTGAATTCAGTGATAACTCTTGAACCTGACAATTATTTTACAGCACACAAAGAATCAAATTTTTTTTTAAGTTCTGTGCTGCTTAAAGGAAAAGTCATGAAGTATTTTAATTATTTACAATCAAAGCATAGCTGTCTACAAAAAAAAAATCCACACTGAACATAAGAAATTTTCATAAGGCTACATATAAAGGAGAATGAATAAAATTAAACTTTTTACTTTATACAGTAAGGGAACTCAGATGCTCATTTCCCATAACAATACAGAGTCATTCAAGATCAATGGACAAAGTAGAACATTGTGAACATGTCTGACTTATTTCTGTCTTCATAGTGAAAATTTTGGAATTATCTGAATTAGAATTTAAGGGTTGATTTAAGGAAATTACACTAGGTTTAAAGAGTTTAATCATTTACTGAAAGTGGTGCAAACTTCACGTGAGAGCATTTAAACTAATTTACAAGTATGTAATATTCATTTAGCCTAATCAGTTGAAGACAGGCATAAATCAATTTAGAGCATGTCCATGCAAGGTGCTGCCCAAGTGCAACTAAACTGATTTTTAAAATCATTTGAGTTGAAATCTGTGAAACTTGTATGCTTAGGAAGTCCTAGGACTACAATTCTATGTTCTGTGTTTTAGCAAAAGCTCAACTATTTGAGACCTGCCCAGAATTTACCTTAAGATTGCTTTTCTGTGGAAAAGCAGCACCTGTAATACAAAGGATGAAAACCATTTTAAGAACCTAAAGTAACTATGTAACTTTAAAATATAAGGACATATTGCTAATTAATAACAGACTTCATGTTTATGGTTAGTTGAGATACTATGGATAAAAAACCATCTTTTTTTAAAAGCTATTTTATGTGTTAATAGAATGTTGAACAAAAATAATGTTTGTTTCTAGCTTTTACAGTGTTTTGAAATACAGATACAAAAGCTCATCTATGAAGGCACTAATTTAGGGCCATGATATGCCTGGCCTAGATTTGTCAAACAAACGCACTGTGCTCGATACAGAGTAAGCAGGAAGAATCCTACTTACTCGGTGCGTGCTGGACTTAAGGCTTTATTCAGAACATACATGGAGGACATGTACACGTCAAATGCTTCTGGGAATGGTTTACACTTACACATGCAGCAGTGACCTCTTTTGTGGGCCTGCCTACCTCTAGAAATCCTGAAGAAAAAGGCCCTGAACAAAAATTTTCAAACTAAATACAGATTGTGCTTGGAAAATGCTCATCATATTTTAGCCTTAAACTTAAAAAAAAAAGTGAGAGGGGAAAAAAAAAAAGAGAAAAAAAAATCTCCTCCCAAACCAGAAAGGGAAGCTTCTTAATGAAGTAGAAACCAATTATATCATAAGCTTTCTCTTAATTAATACTATGCATCATCATCGGATAGCCAAATCTTGTATTTTTTATACTATCAAACTTGCTATTCATTTTTTATGCATTAATTTCTTTATATGTAGGTATCTTTAATTTCCTGAAATTATAGTAATGTACATAAACTTGTGCTACCACCAAGCACTTAAATTTTATTTTTATATACACACTTCTGAGTATTAATTACAGATTTTAATACAGGCTTCTGAAAACAAGCTATTACTTGGGATATTACATATTTTCTTAAATGTATTCTAGCTCACAGGGTTTTTAAAATAAGTCACTCGGAAGAGAAAAATTGTTGTGTTATTAACTAAATTATTTATTCCTATTTTATTTCATTTGGAAACGTTGTTGTTTCTGATAAGCAGAAAGATGGATAATTTTTCCTTAAAACAATTAGCTTACAATTCAGCCTGCTTACCAAGTAGTTTCTAAAGAACGTATAGTTAACACAAGAAACCCAAAGTAGCAGTATTGACAGACTAAGAGCAATCTACTTTGCAAAAGGAAAATAATTTAAATTATTCTATATAAAATTGCATCACCTGATTTTCAAGGAAGGCTATACTGAAGAAACAAACAACGAAAATCATTCAAATTATCTGAATTACATTGAGATTTAGTATTTGCAATAACTGTGGAAAGAAATCACCACCACCCTAGAGAAGTTGGTTTGTTTGCTGCAGAAACAAAACTGTGTGTCATTTGTAGCAACTCCTTTGTATTACATACATTCCTCTGTATTGCATACATTGTTCTTTCAGAGATGTTTTAGGCAAAGGCTCTTTAGTAGGAGACTGCAACAGAACTTTTCTTAGTAGCTTCATCATGTCCTAAAATAATCAGAGAGAAGCAGAATATCCTACCAGTTATACAAGTATGGCCTCACGTTCTTTGTTAGGCAGTAATACTCTTGAACAATCCAAGACTGGATAATTGAATCCAAATACCTCAAAATGCATGCATTAACTCGTGGAAATTCTCTGCAAATCAGATTCTGAAAATGGCAAGGAAAAATTTCGGTAGAGTGGCATCATGAAAAGACAGAGCTTCCTCCCTGCTTCCTTCTTGATCATGAAGTCTACTGGCTTTGTTTTCACAAAGAGAAGGTGGGAAAGTATGTTAATACTTAAAGCACTTGCTTTCCAGGACTGGCCAGGTTTCTTCAGTAATAGCAACATGAGAAATTAAGATGGTTTTCTTGCCCTAAGAAACTAAACTATCCCACTTGTCCTGTATCCAGAACTTAATTTCCATTTCCCCAGTTCCTGGCCTGGAAGAAGGATCTGAGAAAGAAGCTCTAAGTCATGAGATGAGACAGAAGAGAGAGGATTCTGAATTCCGGGGGGGGGAAAAAAACCTACGGAAGAACTTATTCTGACTAGCATTAAAAAATGACAAAGTGAATGACACATCATTATAAAAATACTTCCAAACTTCTGTCCTTCACTTTTTCTGCTCTTGGTTTGAGCAATCACTTAGAGCAGATCTTGTCTTCAACTACATGTATTTAATCAGCATTTTACAAGTGAAATTATTTTTAAAAATATTTCCATTTTTAGATTTCACAAGTACATTCAAATCCCTTCCACAGAGCCTTAACAGTCAACCCACACACGGTATTTGTTACAAACGTCAGTATACACAGTAAAGAATAGTATATAAGGAGCCAATCAACAACACAGAAGTTCTGAAAACCATATTTAACTGGTTCTTTTGGAGAACATTAATGTTAACAGATTTCTGCTTGCAAATTTTTTTCCAAATATCAGCAAGCTTAAAAAAAGAGACTTGCCAGTAAGCACTAAAGAGAACTTATAGGTATAATTCAAATATGCCATAGCACACATTTTAATGTTATCCTGTGCTGGATATGCATCAGAGGGAAGCAACTATAATTTAGTTGTATATAGCAGATATGCAGGAATATGCATATTTTACAAGCATATTAAAGACCAAGCACCCCAGTCCTGAAAAGGTATTGTTTTGTCTGCATAAAGGCAGGGTAGAATTCCACACTCCATTACAGATATATCATCGAAAAAACAATCATAGAGTGTGTGCACTTAAATTAGTCTAAAAAAAAAATCATAAAATTGCATTACATTTACTTTCTATAATATGTAACTGATAAGAATTCATGTCAGTTTTTCTTAAACAGAGATAATGCTAAACCACCACTACACGTCTGGGTTCTTCTCAGTCAAATTTAAATAAATAAAATTATGTCTGCCTTCTCTCTCAAGAGCTGTATCCAATGAATTTTTTACAAATGAGAACAACAGCTACAACTAATGCCTTTCAAGCCTCAGCAAAACTGAATTATTAAATCTGTCTGCCTATATCCTATTACAGCCTACTTATGAATACTTGATTTTATTTTGTATAATTGACAACAGTTGTCAGGAAAGGAAGGTTTTAACAGCAATCAAATTAAGATCAACTGGTATAAGTGTCACAGTGAAGAGCCCGCATCAAGTGTTGATGAATTAATTGATGGGTCACTGGGAAACAGGGCACGTGGAACTGTGGTGTCATAAAGAGCTATATATTGTCTGGTAATATTACCAGCCTTCCTGCCTTAAGTCAAAAGCATTGAAAAAGATGGGTTACTAGAATATACCCAACAAAAGAAAAATGGACTTTGACTTCGCACACCTAACACCGGATCATTTACGAACAACTTAATTTTTAAATCATTTATATTACTTAAGTGACTATGTGCATGAAAATTTTAAACTGGTGACAAGATGAATAGCAGCACCAAGATGACATGTTGGAGTACAGTTTCATTTACCACTATAACAAGAAGCTTTCAATTATGATAGATTCTAGGAAGGAAAAAAAAAGGACACCTGAAACATCCCAAACATTTAAGCTACAATGCCATCACATAGGATGCAATCGAAAAAATGTAGTGGCATTTATACAAGACTGATTAAATTAGTTTTGAAGCATTAATTTCTCTTAAGACAATGAAAGAACTATGTGTACTGGAGATATTTGATCTGAATTAAGAAACTGATGAAGCAATTGATTAATTGGAATTTAAGCCATCAGTCACTGGATCCATCAACAGATTCATTTACATTCTAAACAATCAGCTGATGGTCTTATAGGATACCATGTATTAATACACAGTCAATATGATACCCCAAACTCATCACAGTTCCTTATTGACAAGCACACAGATGCTTTTAATCCAAGCTTGATCACACTGCATCTTTTTTGAATTGCTATATTGATTCAGTACGCTTTAGGAATTTTTATCTCTATTTTTATTAAAAACATTATGGAATTCTCTTATATATAGGAAACAACGTTCCAAGTAAAAAAAAAAAAGAGCATCTACATTCATATTCACATTCTTAAATTTTTACTTACTGATTTATATTATTTTGAGATATACAGAAGGATACTCAAAAGCATTAATTTATCTTTTCCATTTAATAGGACCTGATGCACCACTTTGCTCCATTATTCTTCTGACGTATATACCAGTAATCTCTTTTTGGAGAAACCCAGTGATACAGAAAAAGGATAATGTGAATTATTTATGTCTTCAGTTTAATGACTAAATCAGAAACTCTGCCATACAAAATGTGTAGAACACTGAAAAAGTTCTCCCTTTTCAGATCAAAAAAAGGTGAAGGAGGCCAGAATACCACTTTATAATGGTATGAAAATCAGTACTGTATTTGGCAGACGTCAGCTTTACCATTACATTTTATACAATCACCAGAATACTTTTCACTGACACTACTCCCTGTTTGTCCATTTGCTTAGTCTGCTATTCTGGTTGTTTTTAACATTTAGAACTGGAATAACCTATGGTGATGTGTCCCACGAATGATCCAAACACATCGCCTGATTAAAATCCAAGAATCTTTAGAATATTTTCAGCCTTGCTCATTTATTTGTAAACCAATTTTGCTCACATCTTCAACATATTAGTCGTATTTTCTACATGTTAGTATTAGAAGGATGTTTCTCAACAAGCAGTAGATGGTACATCTTCCTTCAAATGAATCAAGGATGAAAATATTTTCCAGAAGAAGTAGTTGTAACACAGTAGGGGAAAAAACCCTACCTAGTGTAACCTATTACAGCAATCTAATTTCACTGAGATTATGCTGCATATCTGGATAGGTAAAAGGGATGAAACTGAACCTTCTGCAACCAGAGAGGTAACAGTCTTTTAACACAAAAGTGGCTCCACTGCAAACCATTTAAGGCCCCACTAAAACAGGAATGTTGTCTAACACGGATACTATTCCATAAGTGCTATTCCATAAACACCATCCATTTTGGTATCTTATCATTATTTGAATCACTATTCTGGTCTAAGTACTGAGTTGAGCTGGCATTTTCCATTTATCTGTTCTTAACACACAGTGCTCATTTGGCCCTCGCAGGAAAACATTCTGGTTGACAATTGGAAAGTTGGTTCTTAGTTAAAATGTATTATGAGAATTATTCTAAGTGCAAGTACTGCATGTTTGCTTAAAGATTCAATAGGATCCTTCTTACAATGTACAGTCAGATATGCAGTAGTTATATTATACAGGACAATCATTAAATTGCTGCCTATCATAACACAAATGGAATCAGGAATTAGGACTTTTTAACTAGCTTTCCTTCTTTTTTGGCTTAAATTTCAGTAGAAAACAATCAAAATCAATCCTAATGCAAAGGACACATTAACATCGATGCCACAAGTAAAGGTTCAAAACATTCAAAATTTTTTAAGAATATTGACTAAACAGGCTCCCTGATTTGAGAGCTCTGACAGCACAGCAGAACTCGAGAACTCGCTCTCTCCATGAGCCTCCCTAATGCACTTACGCATTTCTAAAGACCAATAATACAAAAAATACATAGGCATATACACCTCAAAGAAGAGTGCTTGTAGCTGACTTAAGGAGCATTTTCCCTCTTGATGAAAGCAAAGCTCACAGCAAACTGAGGAGGTTGAGAAAAGCATACGGCCAAATATACCAGAATCCACTGAAAGCACATTTAGTCTCGAAGATTTTAGCAGCAGCAATAGTAATCAACTTGAAGGACATACCATTAATTAAATTAGGAGGAGCAGGAATCAAAGCTTTGGTTTCTCATAAAGCTTAAACACACAAAAGTACAAGTCAAAGGAGTTGACAAAGCCATCAGATTACAATAGGCATGTGAAAAACAAGAGGATAAATCTTTGGTCAAAAATTTAGCAGGGAAAAGCACATTCTCTTTCACCAAACAGGAGCCTGGGAAGAAGCAACAGACCCAGCTGCAAAGATTTATCACTGGACTTCATCACAGCAAAAAGCAGAGGATTTAGCTACACGGACACCTGCTATCAAAACTGTAACTGAAGAAGTTAACTATTTGAGCTAAATTTCATTTACCCTTCATATGTAGCAAGAGCAATGACAGCGTGGCAACATGGGCCATAGCACTTGTATGGAGAACGCAGTGCCCTCCTCAACTGCGCACTCCTTACAAGGCAGGTTGCTCCACGTTAGGTTTTCTACCACTGGAAAGAGAGCTGCCAGACTGAGGTAGTTCAAGTCTACACAAGCTTCCATTCCAACTCCAGCCAGCCACACACCTCAAGCCCCATATGAAAGTCAGAATCAGATTAACATGTGCAAGCCACCCGTTCCTTATGAATACATTAAGATTGATTTGAGGATAATTTCTACATTTTTAATGAGACAACTTTAAAACTACTGCAAGATCACTCCTCATTATACCTAATAATCAGGCTATGCAGAAGTTCCTTTTTCATAATAAAGATGAGGACCACCAAGAGACGTTTTCCAATCATTTCAAAGAATTATCAAGTTAATGTTAACAGCTTGCCTAGTAAAGCCTTCAGGTAAGAAAAGAAAAAAGCCCCAAAATTAAACAATCTAACAGAAGAAAAAGGTGACAGTATCTTTAAAAAACCATAATGCATGGCATCAATCTTAAGAAGAGATACTTTACAGGAAACATATTATAAACTGCTTCTACGGAAAGAATCGTTGAACCTAACTTCTCCAAGAGTAATTTCTTTCTCTTTTATTTCCAAAGCCTTCAACAACATATCCACAGTCTATCAGTTATAAACATACATATATAGTTTGTTTGCCTGACTTGCCCTGCCTCTGAGATCCGCTTTGATGATTCTCACCTTCAGCTTTTCTAAGCTGTTTCCCAAAATTGGGGGAATTGTTTGGGATTTCAAGATATTCAGACTGCTACTCCAGCCAAGATGCCCTAAAATTCTGGGGAAATGCATTATCACCAGAGAGCGGGAAGAGGCAAATTTATGCCTAACACAATACATAGCCTCCTTACAGATCAGCTTTTTCAACTCTTACTAGTCTTTTTTTTTTTAAAAATATGAAAAATAAACAAACAGTAAAATATTTCTTTGTTACTGCTTATTTTGCTGCAAATCTAATGAAACACATGCATTGTGCTAGTCACCCAAGTAAATATGATCATGTCTTCTAATAACATTTTACTGTGTAATTTTACATCAATAATATATGAAGAGTAATACTATTAGGAGCTTAATGCCTGCCGAGACTTCCTCTTTCCACCACATAACACTCACACTATCTGACTATATCTTAAACAAGTAGCTGATCACATAGAATCAGTATTACTCACTGGCTTGAAGTAGATACCAAAACATTTCAAGCCTGAGTTAAATCAAATGTTAAAAACAGAATAGGAACTGAAGTATAGAAAGAGATTAAAATAGTTTGGACAGATTGTTGGCAGCTACTCATGCCCTGAAGATAAACTTTTATCTGGCCGTATGTGCAAAACTTAACTCTAGTCATTTATCATTCTCCATAGCAATAGATTTTCAAAGCATTTTAGTTCCCAGACAGGTAGGTTTTATAACGCTTGTTTTCTAAACATAATAGAAAATTCCAGAATGTGTGACAAATGCAACTCCTTCAGCCTTATTATTCTGCAGTAGTTGGTTTTATAAAGAGATAAAAAGTGACATCAGTTGTGCAACTGAATTCCAAACTGACATTTTTTCCTCTTGTTTGATTTTCAAATATCTGAAGTTCCAGAACAGGCTGGGATCCAGACAATTAAGTTGTTTGTAGAACACTTATTCCTAACTGTCCATAATAAATAAATACTACTTGCATCACCTTTATTATATTTTTACTTGCAGTTATTTGGGGTTTCATATTAAGACACAAATGTTCCACTAATACTTGCATTTTCAGACCTACAAAACTAGACCTTTTAAACAAGTAAAACATACTTGCCAGCACAATGCTCTCTTTCTGTGTAGAAATGCTTTAAGAATTCATAATTTTCAGAATAACTCTTTTCTTAAATTAGTGGACTTTGTTTGAGAAAGTAGACTCTGGAGTAAGCCTTTACTAGTTTACTCAGAGCTCCTTCCAACAGCAAATCAAGCTATATGAATGATGACCTAGCCTGTACTTGCATTGCATAGTTTATGCCAGTAAAATGGCTAAAATTTTAAAAAACTATCACATCTGAGGCAGTTACATTGCTACAGAAATGAATTGCTAGAAAGCCTCAAAAGAAAAATTATTTTCCTGTTTTATTCCCACATTTTACTCATACCATTGTTGTCAAAGTAATTACAACTAAAGAATCCTGAAAACTCCTAACTACAAATTTTAATACAAGTGAGATTGCTCTTTTTGTTATAATTCTGAAAAATATAAACACGTTTGCGACTAGTAATTTATGCCTGAGTAAATATACCATTTTTTAAGCAGTTTCATAAGTGAAATTCAAGAAACTGATCTATGTATGCAATGGGGGATGTCCAGAAGGACCTCAACAGGCTGGCGAAACGGGCTGACAAGAACCTCAAAGTTCAACAAGAAATGGTGCAAAATCCTGCACCTGGCGAGAAATAACCCCACACACCAGTATATGCTGGGACCACCCAGCTGAAAGCAGCTTGGCTGAAAAGGACCTGAGGATCCTGGTGGACACCAGGTTGAACATGAGCCAGCAATGTGCCCTCGTGGCAGAAGGCTACCGGTATCCTGGGCTGCATTAGGCAAAGTATCACCAGCAGGCTGAGGGAGGTGCTTCTCCACCTCTGCTCAGCACTGGTGAGGCCAACACCTGGAGTCCTGTGTCCAGTTCTGGGCTCCCCAGTACAAGAGTGATATGGGCGCAAGAGTGATACTGGAGAAGTTCCAACAGAGGGCCACGAAGATGATGGACTGGAGCATCTCACATATGAGGAAAGTCTGAGAGAGCTGGGACTGCTCAGCCTGGTGAAGACAAGGCTCAGGGAGCATCCTATTAATGTCTATAAATACCTGGAGGAAGGGTGCAAAGACCGAGCCAGGCTCTTTTCAGTGTTGCCCAGTGAGACAGGACAAGAGGCAATGGGCACAAACTGAAACACAGGAGATTCCCTCTGAACATCAAGAAACAAGAATTACTACTTTTTAACTGTGAGGATAACCGAGCACTGGCACAGCTTGCCCAGAGAAGCTGGGGAATTTCCCTCCTTGGAGATATTCAAAAGCTGTCTGGACATGGTCCTGGGCAACCAGCTCTAGGTGGCCCTGAGCAGGGGTGTTGGACCAGATGATATCTGGAGATTCCTTCCAACCTCAACCATTCTGTGATTCTGAGATACCATCTAAAGTACTCACATAGGTAAGACCAAAACAATGTAATGCAGGCCTGAAAAATACCAGATGTAACAATTGTGCAACCAGCATTACCTTGCAAGGAATTAAAGGTTCCTCACAATCAAAGGATTGAGAGAATTTGTAAATGATTTCCCATGTCCCTATTGCTTCCATTGCACAGCTGTAGTGGTAGACATACAGTATTTCGGAATGTCCACACCAGTAAATTACCACATACTGGATTTAAAACAATTTTGTTATTGTATGTCTTTATGATGATTTGTGCATGACAGCATGCTTGACAGCAGTGGAACTGATCAGCCAGTGGGAGTTGCTCTCTCTAAAGTATCACCTCTAACAATAAAAAAAAAAAATATCTTTTGCCAATTTGGTAGCTGCTGAGAAGTCTACAGCAGCTGATGTATTAAAATGCATTTGTGGACCTTATTTTACTAGACTTCTACCTTTACAGTTTTTACACACTTTTACAAGTTTGTTAGAAGAGGAATATCTTAATGCAGTACTCTGTCTCTTGGGAAAACTACTTTTTTCCAGAAGCAGTGGCCGTTACTCTACATAGAATCAAGTATCTGCCAAAAATTCTAACTCTGTGCAAGAGACAGATGTACAAGGTTCAAATACCATGGTCAGGAAAGTTGAAGTAGACCAGTAAAAGCACTTCCACTTTACCCTTTGGAAGTTCAGTTTCTACCAGAAAAGGCTGAAGAGAAAACCCAGCTCTACTTTTCATACCATCAACAAAGCATTATCTGTGACAAGGGGAACCTCAGGAACAAAAAGAAGTGTTTAACTAAGATTAATCAATTCTTATCCTCCTAAAAAGCCACTAACAAAAAACAGTATAACAGTGTTGTGATTAGTCTGTCATAGGCCTAAATAATTAGCAGTAGTACAGAATACAAACAATTCTTCGTAGTCCTAGCATCTATGGAGCATGTCACAAGCCCAAAAAGTAGTTATCCTTTGGCTCTTTCAGCTGCAGAAGCTTTAGCAAATAGCCCATTTAGCCCTATTTCCATTCTGCCATGCCATTTTTCTCCCAACTTGTAGCCAATTTCAACCAAGTATGGCAGACCAAAGATCTCAAGGATATGAAGTTCATTGCATTTCTGTGAAAAATGAGAGGATGAAAGAGCCACATGAACAAGAGAAAAGCCAGGCTGTTAGCTCAGCACTCATCTGTTCTAGGACCTAGCAAAAATTGATAGCAAAAATCAACATGTGCTTAGCTCAGAACCAGCCACTCATATGCCAGCTTTTGCCCCATGAATAATAAGAATCTGAGGTTACTGGAGGTGGGTAAATGAAAAGTTTGAAGGAAAAAAAAATTAAGCTTCATTCATTCTTTTCTGACACTGTAATCACCCTATCAAATTTGTGTTGCTCTCAAAATTTCACATTTGAAAGTTAACAGAGCACAAATATTCCAGAGATACCAAGTCTTATAAAGACATGCACCAGATTTTTCATGAAGGACCAGTTCCAGTTCATGTCAGAACAGTGTGTTAGCACAGGAATACCTGACCTAGATCAGAAGCCAGTCACTGAACCGAGGCACAACCACAGTGGAGGACAAGAATTTTAGCTTAGAGAAAGAAAGAGTTTATCTTTGAAATTTTTCTTCTGTCTTTTACAAACAGTATCTTTGATAATACTCCTCCCATAATGCTGAAGTCATTTACACCCACTTCAGTTGGCAGTTCCTGTGGACAATTATAAAGTTATACGATGATGTCTGGAATGCCCTGTCTGGCTTTTGAACATAGAGAGCATGCCAAGCAATTTAAAAAAGAACCTGAAAACTATGTTAAGGGCCACTAAGAGTCTAGCCTAATTTCAGTAAGGGAGCTTTGCATTGGTGTAACACAGATCTTGCCTACATTTGCTTAACAGCTTTCCACGAAGGTAAGTCAGCTGTTTTTGGCATGATGCCTGCTTATACACCAAATGAAATAACCTTTAAACCATCTTTTGCAGCCGGCTCAGCATGAACATTTCCTTTAATCTGGTGGAAGGCTGATAAATGGGACAAATCTTCCAAATTGCCTGTCATCTCTGCCATATGTAATGAGCAAAACCAAGATTCAGCCTTAATCTTCCCCCCCCCCCCTTTTTAAATATATATAAACCCAAAATATTATTCCAGAGTTTTTTGCTCTTAATTTTTTTCTTTCTTTTTTTTTTTTTTATTTATTTTGGAAGCCAATTAAGATCTTGTGGAAACCTCTGTTACATGAGGAGTGTGACAGTAGCAAAGAATTCACATCTGAGGAGTGATTTCCACCTGCTCCATCCACCCAGGAAGTAATCCCAACTCTAAACTCAGCCATCTAGCTGCCTCCATTCATGAAAGAGAGGAATACCAATGTTACGGACTGTCAAACATGAATACAAAACAAAGACCCAACTACATTAGTCTTTAGACTAACTTTTAGAAAAGTCTGATTAAAAAACATAGGAATCTTAGAAATTAGATACATGTACACAATTAGCATCAAGACATTATATCAGATTATATGAAGCTATCATTCTATCTAAAAGACAACGTATCTGACAAAGTAAAGAGAAAAAAAAAAAGACATCTAATAAGAATTCAGTTTTATCAAAATAATCTTGATTCCCTGAAATTCAGCTTTTGTATGTAGAGTTAGAAGTATCCTAAAAACCTCAACATTCCTAAAAGTGCATTTGGGGGATGGGTGGGAAGTGGAATGGAAGGAAAACAAGCACACACCACTGTCTCATTTCTTCCATGGTACTACAATTGTGTGAAAAGAAGCCTATTACATTAGGTTGAACTTTGTAAACTACCCATTTATAACTCAAACCGCTTCTTTTTTGACTGAAAGGATATTGCAGTGCTGCAGACTACATTAATATGTAGTGTAAATATTGAAGTTGGAAAATAGTACTTTGCCCCAAGAAGCAGCTTACAGGGTGGGTTGGATTTTAAGATTAGTTCAAACTCTTCACTTTACTCTATAGATTTATAGAAACAAGTTAAACTGTTTTATTACACAGAAGAAAAAATAAAATTACATATAGAACATAACAACATGCAAAAACTAATGTGTTTTACAAAGTAAAGTGTCAACTATAAATTAAACCATAAATCAGTCAACATCCAGGAAAAAACAATTACAGATATAATTTTTCACTCTTTAGTCAAAAAACAATTACTGCCATATGCTTGAAGTTCAGGGGATTATTTTTTTGGTGAGTTTTTTTGTTTTTGAAGAAGTGCAACACCAATATAACTAGGTAACCCGTTGCATGCTTATAGAGAGTGCATTTTCAATGTTACAAATCACATTCCATGTGTAGCAGAAGTGTACATAAAATAATTTATATCAGAATTCTGGGAAGATTTCACTCAATTTGTTCTTTACTCACTTTACATTATAATGAAGGTATAGTACGTAGTAGGTACACAACGCTTTCAAAGTGCTCACAAGCATTTTTTAAATATCAATTATGGAAAGTCTATTGTTACAACATGACAAACTTAAAATAAGTAGCTTTATTTTCTAGATAGCAAATTAATGGAGCTTCTTGCAGGAAAATTTTAACTATGACATTCTAAGAAAGCTGACTGAAGTAGACTGAAACACTGAACACTGAAGTAGACTTGATGAATTCTACTTTCAAAAATGTTTTTCTTCACACATTTCTGACATAGGGATTCACTCTGCTCCCCTCCCCCCATATATATCTTGACAAAGAGGTAGTTTAACTTATATTAACTGTGGTCCTTCAAGATTTACTATTCATATATATTCCAATCAAGACACAGAAGTATCCTGTGCAGATGCATTTCTGGCCTGTATTGTTCATTGACAACCATACCTGTGCCCCATCCTTCAACTAATAGTACTACAAGGGAAGGGAGACTACACAGTGTCTTATAACCTCACAAACAGAATCCAGGAATTTAAGAATTAACAGGGAGGGAAACATGCTATTCTGCAGATATGCAAAATATATAATTTAAGAACTTGTTTTGTTGCAAGCCAGGCAACTGGCTCATCTTGTTCTTGTTCATTTATTCCAACAGTGACAATGCATCTGATGTGAACTACTGCGAGGATCCTAATTAAGGACAGCAAGCTAACTCTCACCAGACAAACAGTTCTTGGTGCTCCTACAACAGCAAACACTGCACAATGCTACATATTGAGTTCCCTACACATTTCTACTGTGCGCACAACACAAAGAAATTACAACTGATACATACCCCTGCTGGAGTGGATGATGATTGCTTCCAAATGCCTTAGATATATAACACCTAATCCAACACAGCTAGTAAAGGCTAGGAAAATTTTGGATCAACACACATTGACCTTCTACCACTTACACATTGCATGCAAGTGGCCTAGTTTAAAGTACTACTTCTACAGGTGCAGAAATCCTCCAACTTTCTACTTTTCCAGGAGCTGTGATTTCAGCTGAAACAGTTTTTGGGTCAGTAGGAAAAGACGACATTGCGAGTAGCCCAAAAAGAAACATTATCAATCCTTTTATAATCATGCTGGATCCAAGAGATTTGAGTTGTCAGAAGCATTATGCATTTTAATAAAATTTGGTACTGTGGGAGGGAATAAAAAGAAAAGCCCATGTATCCTGAACCAGAGGGTGGTTAACCAAGATAGAGATTATGTACAGACTACTAAGAAACTTTGTCAGCCCAGACCAGTTATAGATGATCCAGTGCATCTAATCAGCATTTGAAAGTCATTAGCAAGAACAGTAACTATACGGTAATTTCTTCTTCTTTTAGCAAATATATAGCTCTAGTAGTGTTCTGTAGGCTATCAGAAATATTTTTGTTTTCTCTTGCAAATGATCTCTGCAAATTTAGCCTTTTATGTGAAATATATGATAGAACTCCGGTGCCACAGTGAATTACCAAGTGCCACTAATACAGGGTTTACCAATATCACAGCTATTAGCTTTGTGAAATTTAGTGCTGTCTGACAAATATCAGACAGTTCTTCAGGATCTGAAGAGAAATGGTAATATAAAGAAGGAAAACTCATTTGAGTTATATGAGGGGCATCCAGTAGTAATTTCTAAACTTTAATCAAAACAGCTATAATTTATAGGGTTCCTATAAAGGAGATATTTGTTTCTCAAAGATTAAGAGTACTTCTCTATCACCATGTGAAGAGAAATAGAGCTAACAAGAAGTCATTTTCTTTCTCTCGCTCAAGAAAATTATTGGGTTTTTCTTTTTGACTGACCAAAAAGGCAGTATTATTTTTAAGTAAAAAAATTCACTTATTTTAGATTTTTAGATCATTGTAATAGGTTTTCTTTAAAAATTATTTTAATCCCATATTAGTAGGTTCAGATTTCAGTTCTTTTCACTTTAATAACTGAAATATAATCAGATGACATTTAAATGTGTGTTGCAAGATAATGATTAGTCGTAAATCATTTAAAATACTGTCAAGTCATATTAAACAAGTACAGTCTTTTAAATATAAAGTAGTCTTAATATTTGCTTCACCTAAACATTTTGTTATAACAATTCATAAGAGTCATCTATTTAGAGGAACATATCTATAAAGGTCTCACTTTCACACTAAGATTTCTCCTGTTTTACAGTCCACGCATACAGTATTTCTCACATATGGACCCCCTCCCATTAATCTGATGAAGATAGATCTCCTACCATCAATCTATTCGACCACTTCAAATTGGCCACAATGCACAATCTAAAATTTTACCAAACCACAAACTTATCACATAACCAATCTGAGTTATCAAAACATACCAGTTTTTTCCGATGTTCTGAGAAACACCATGTCAGATGGGATTCGTTGATTCTGAAGAGAGGGGAAAAAAGGTATATTTTTTGTAAGTAGGAAAAAAAAGTGAATTCCAATCAAATGTCCAGTAAGATCTATCACCAAAAGGTCACACTTGGATTGAAACTCAATTAAAATAGGATTTCTCACAGTACTTTACATTCAGCATTTGCAATTCAGAAATCAATATTTTCAAAAAATTATACAATAAGCAAACAACTGCTAATCCTTTCAGATGCTCTTTATAAGTGAATCATAAATACCTGAGGAACTACAACAGATTTGCATTTTCTTGACTGAAAACAGTAGTTCGAGAATATAAATGTCTAATTGAAATACTTTAAAAAATAATTTCACTGAGCAAAACTCTGACACTCCGTTAGCATATATAATAGAAAAAACAGTGAAATTTAAAACATCTGTCTTGGCATCCAAGTTGCAAACATTATGTATACCAAATATTCTCCTCTCTCCCAACACACACAAACATACACAGAGGAAACAGCAAGTCAGAGAACAGCATTTTCCTATTTCACATACCTATAAACCTCTCCTTTACAAAGACAAAAATGAATAGAATTTCTTTCTCATGATCTAAGGCATAGAGCCGTATGCACAGCCAGATGCATCTGCACATCTGTTCTGCCATTTCTCTTCCAAGCACAGAACTATCTGTTTCAAATCACATTTTCAATTTTTGGTTGACCACAGAAAGGCCAATCTAAGCTTTCACAGATTAAACAAAATCAACAATATCACCCTCCCTCACATACGCTATCTGCTACGTGACTACCCAAATCCTTAACTCTCCCATCACTTGTTCACAAGGCATCTGCCAGCACCAGTTACACATTGCCAACAGAGGGTTTAAGAATGAAAAACTGGGGGAAGTAAAAATTACCAACATATCAAAACCTGAAAGAGATACAGGACTGGAAAAGAAAAAAGCGACAGACTAAGCTGACAAGTACCAGAGTGAACAGTGGACAGAGCAATGAGAAAAGACACCATACTGAATTGCAGTTTCTTCCATCACAACTTATGTCCAGTATGCCACATGCTGTACTGTTTGATACTGAAGCTAAATACAAAGATTCATTTGCGTTTCATTTACAGACTACCTGTAATTAGAATTAAGAAATCTCAGTGGATTATTAGCAATGGCTTTACTAGTTTCATGCTAAAAAATATTTCTTAATATTCATTTCAGATTACTTGTTAAGAGGATATAACGCACAAATATTTTGCACATAAAAAGCACCTCCATTTGAGAATAAATTTCAGGTTTTCCAGTTATACTTGGTTGATATTGCCTTGAAAGCCACTGAATACCTAAGGCTCATCTTTTATTTTTTAAGGGCTCAAGTCTGTGAGTGGAAAAGAAAATAAATATAGCTGACATGGCATACATGAACCTCAGATTTCAGCCTTAAAAAAACTGACTGAATTTACTCAACATAAGAAGTTAAGAAGCATGTTCAGTATATAAGCGTTTCAAAACTACACAATTATTCCCTATTTCACACTTCAATTATAATCAATCTGCAAAATTAATACAGCAATAATAATTCAATTGTGGCTCTATTTTGTGCATAAACTACCAGCTACAGAAAACTATTAGTTATTTCATACAGAAGAAACAGCAATGAAGATGAGGTCAAGCTAACCTGAAAACTTCAAGACATTAAGCAATGTCTTGCTTAAGACATTCTCATGTACTGAACACAGCATACAGAATCCCACCTGTAAATTTTATAAGGATAATTCTAGTCACAATACTTTGATTCACTGTATCAAAGTGGAAGATACAAATTCTATAGGTTATTACAAAGATGTAACTATCAAAGAAAAACCTAATGGGTTCAAAATTATCTTTACATGAAATTCAAGTCCATTCAACATATAGCAGCTCTGAACATACTCATCCCAACAGGAATCTAGGCAATAGCCCAGACCACAGCACCAGCAAACACATTAAAAAAACTCCTAGAAGAATCAACACAAACACAGAGGGGTATTTTTGTTCATTTGAGTCAAGCCAGTCCTCCATCTCAACATTTAAGGACACAACACTGTCATGAACAGAAAGAAACACAGCATTCTTAAACTGGTTTGATTTGAAACCAGGCATGTAGTTTCTCATTTTTAACCCTCCACCTTTTACTTTTTTGAAGGCAGCACTTCCCCTTCATCACTGCATGTCAAAAGAAAAATCTTAGAAGTATGTACACTCATAGTCCCCTCCAATGAAAAAGCTCAAAATACATCCGTCAAGATAATTAAATGCTGCTTTGTATGACAATTAGTGTGGGGGACCTTCAAAATACGATGCCTGACTATCCATAAAAATCAGTTCAGAGAGCGAAAAAATTCACGTTGTCTCACTCATAACAGAGAATAAATGTATTTACACCAGACAACACCACTGAAGATGCTGGTGCTTCTTCCCCATATATAATGCTGTACTCTAACATTTGCCTTAGTTCTCGAGAAGCCACACTCATATAGCAGTATTATTTCTGACCACAAAAGATCCTGGATACTGTAGGCAAAGTTTTCCATTACTCCAAAGAAACCTTCCCGAGATCAGCATGCAGCCACAACAGTGCCATTTGGAATAGTGTGATCTGAATAGATCTGTCAGAGTCAACTGCCAGATTTTGTACTATATGGGCTCAGCTTTCAAAATAAGATGATCTAAACTCTCTAAATCTCTGGGAGGCAGGTACCTCTTGCCACTCCCTGTAACATACTCTCAAGGACACTGATTCAGAAGTGGAACTGGAAGCAACAGCAACTATTCTCTATTGATGGGAAGTTCAGTATAGAGGGGCCATGCAGGGCTACAGAGATGGTACTATCTCAAGCAAATAAGATACTTGGAAAACAAGCAGATTTGGAAACACTAGAAAATAGACACATGTTCTGGTTTACCTAAAAATCCTATGCAGTTAGCAAAAAACCCTCCTCATACCTTAAAATCATGCATTTGCATGCATGGATACTTCCTGATTTGCAGCAAAGCACAAAGAGTTAAAAATTCATGTGCTTGTCTATATGTCAACAGTATTCACCTTGAAGAGGCTGCTCAGCTGCAACTGCAGCTAGTGCAGCATTTTTTGGAATCTTGCCTTAACAGAAAATAATTAAACATGTAGTGAAATTTATTATCCATTGTGAGGCCAGATTCAACCGGGAATATCTCATATTCAGATTTGGAAAAAATTGCAGTAAAAACATCAACCTTAATGTATATTATTATGCACCTATTAGAGGAAAGAAAAAAAAGAGGAAAGGGAAAATGCAACTTCAAAGTTAAATAAATCGTTCCTTAAATGACAATAACAATTAAACAGATATCCAGTCTTCACATAGATTAGCTATAAATTTTTGCAGCTTCCCTGCCAGCTCTGACATAAATCCATTACACAAGTTTCAAGTTACTGGCTTCATGCCTACAAACTTCCAGTTACTTGTAAACAAGCTAAAAGACTTGACCAACACCCCAAAATTTTGCAAAAATAACAGTCTAATGCTGAATTAAATATAAGTTTTAATAATCCAAATGAGGTATCAGGTTTTTACAAATCATTACTGACTTCCACAGAGAACATGTTTCAGATTCAGTAAATGAAACATTCACTTGGTACTTGCTATCCAAGATTCAAGTCTTTATGCCTGACAAAATTGGGAAGAATCATAGAATATCTCAAGTTGGAAGAGACCCATAAGGATCATTGAGTCCAACTCCCTGCTCCTTGCAGGACTACCTAAAACAAAACCATTTGATTAAGAGGATTGGCCAGACACTTCTTGAACCCTGACAGGCTTGGTGCCGTGACCACTTCCCTGGGGAGCCTGTTCCAGTGAGCGACCACCCTCTCAGTGAAGAACCTCTTCCTAATGTCCAAACTGAACCTCCCCTGATGCAGCTTCATTCCTTTTCCTCACGTCCTATCACCGGTCACCAGAGAGGAGATTGGTGCCTCCCCCCCTGCTACCCCCCTTGAGGAAGTTGTAGACTGCGATCAAATTAGTCATGTACTCATTTTCACGTTTTAATACCAAAAAAATGCATCCAAAACCACAACAGTATTTAAGATTGACATCCTGTTTTTCATCAGGTTTTTCATATTTTGGAAGTGGGCAGAAAGGTACTGCAGGAGTACTAGATACCAAAAACCACTGTCACTATTACTGCTGACAATGATCCCCCCTGCAAAGATGCACCTAGTCACTGTAAAAGAGTGACTACACAGAAACAGATGGCAAGTATGCTACAAAAATCTTTAATACCTCATTATGGAGAAAATTAAGTTCTGTTGTACATTGTCACAGACAAACAGCAGCAATATGTCAATCATGTTAGCCCTCTCATGTCATATTTATCAAAGTGGAACAAGTTAAAATGACAACACATACAACTGCAAGCATTCAGAAACCCATGAGGAAACTATGTAATCTCAATTACCATGGAGATGGAGTTAGAAATGTTTATGGATATACATGAAATTTGAATAAGTCATGAAAATGATTTGAATACATTCTTTTGTTTAAGTCTGGGCAGAATTAGAGCTCCAGGAAAGGAGGGCTTCCACTTCTCTCAGTGTTTGTCTATGCTGCAGACTTACAGATTCATTCCTAGAGATCTAACTATGGCAAGACAATGGTCAACACAAGGTAAGTACTTCCCCAGCTTCTGGGTTCCCATGGCTAACTCCATGCCATCCAGAAATACTAGCCAGGTTGGAAAACAAAACCCACACACACATCTGTACTTCTCTGCAACACAGGCTACAATATTCACTTGAAAAATACCATTTCTAATAGCTTTCAAATTACTTTTTCATTTTTTCTCATGTTGTTCTCATGAAATTTTTATTTACATAAGCTTCGCCAGCTCCCTAGTCAGTCTTCCAATTCCCCTACAACTGCCCATAGCTACAGACCCTCAGAATTTTGCATTTATTGTCCTCTCTTCTCCATTCATGTAATGAACCATGTACTTTTCTCATTGACTAAAATATTCCTGCTTGCTTCTGAGTTATAAATGGAAGAGACACTTCCCAGTTGTCTTCTTGCATCTGCATGCTGTGCAATATTGCATGCTAGCATTAACTCCAATCCTTACAAATATTGGATTAATTTCACTTTACACCTGAGATTAAGAAAAAACAGTTGTGTCCCTTTACAGCTCCAAGAAAAGCTCTCGAAGTTTTAAGCTAAAGCATTACTGTTCCACATGTTTTAAAACACTATTATGTGTTATTATTAAATGTTATTAAGTAAATGTGTTATTATTAATTAACTAAATGTGTTATTAAGTTTCATGCCCTCTTCACATCTCCAAAATTCCAAACTGTCAATAAGCTACAGTGTCTAAATAAAAATATCTGAACTCATCAACTCATCCCTTCAGTTGTCTTATTTAGGAACACTACGCACACCTGTGCTTTGGAAACTAAAAATGTATCTTAACACAAGCCAAAGATAACATCTAGGAAGCAGCGTGTCTGTTCAAGGCAGGGGACCGTTTTTCAGCTAACGTATACAAATCTTTTTTAGCTTTTAAAAGCAGGCAGTATTTTCTTCCTGCCCTGGCATTAGTGCATTACAAAATTTTCGGTTGAAACAATAGACATATTACTTGGAACTAAACGGTTTTAAGCACATTGCAGTCACTTAGAGCTGCTCTGAAATTAGTCAGGCCTTTTTAAAAAAAAAAAAAAAAGACAATAATCGGAGGATATTCAAGGTTTAAATATAGAAAAGCCTTTCACTTAAGTTGTTAGTATTTGTGATGCAGTCACTAGTTAACATATGGATCTTCAGCTCAAATGAGTCATTAATTTCACTGCAGAAACGCTGTTGATGCATCTTCCAGTCAAATACAATGTTAACTTGTTCCTTTGCCATTAGAGTGAGCAATTGAACATTTCACTCCTGACCGGTTCTTTGGCTGAAGAGTCATACTCTGAAATTGAAAACTGCTTGCTCCAACAAAATACACTTCTCAATAGAACCAGAAAACACTTAATTTCATTAGTCTGCAGGTACCCCCAGCTAGGCCAAAAGGAAAAAAAACGCTCCTGGTGCAGGAGGAAGCTTGAAGCTGACATACAACATTCAAACAATTATATGCATCTTACTGAGATACCTGAGTAAAATCTTCATCAAAAAGAACTCTATTCATTATTTCCCTAAATCCTTAAACATTACTTTTTTTCATTAGAAACTTCAGGTAGTCACAACATATGATCTGTAAGCTGCTGCAAACAATGCTGAAATAGATGCTAATGACATACCTCATACAAGACAGATTGATCCCCAAAGTAATTCCAGTTTTCCAAATGTTAGGATTATTTCCAAATAATACTAACATAGAGGGGGAAAAAAGTCACAGCTCTCACTCACCATTTGCAATCAAACTGGAAAGCTTTTCTCCTTTTTAAAAATATATAAACTTTTATATTATTTAATTATATATATTATATAGTATTATATACATATTATAATTACATAATGTAAATATATTTTTATATATAAATAAAACCTATTCTTGAAGGCTTCAGACATAGAAAAACACTGATTTGAGCATCAGAAGAAAGGTATCAGTAATCAGACAGCTTAGAACATTCACCACAGCACAAGCCAGAGAATTTAATTCAGTAAGTGTACTCCCTTCACTTGATAAATTTAAGCATGAAATATAAATGCTTACATTCAATTAAGCTTATAATTAATCCAAAAATAGACTTCCTTGAAGATGCTCAAATAAGACTTGAACTAATATACTAGCTAGTTAGTAGTTCATAGATAAGTACCTCAATATACTTTTCTTCAGAAGATAATTAGCATGTTAATAATCTTTAGTCTCTAAAATATATTTAAAAAGTATCAACCTTTTCCACTATGATGAGGTCTCCAACTTGTATGTCTGAACTCTTAACTTGCACTTTACCTTAAAAAAAAAGAAGAAATGTAATCAACTTAGGCAGACATTAATATAGAGTCACAAGAATATAAATCCCAGAATGCAAGTTATACTCTAAGACGTTATTGTTTGGGGAAAATGTCACAATTTATACAAAATGGATCTCTGATGAACACATTAATAAATAGATTTTATCTGTTTGAATAAATAATTCACTGGTTTAAAAAGTCTAGTTTTATAACCAGTTAGCTATTGTAGAAGTATTAGAGGAAAAAAATATGCATGGAAGACGCTCACGTCTCATCTGTAGTATCAATAACAGAGTTGTAAAATTGGAAAAAGGAGTCTTTCATATCTACTAGACAGCACTTCTATTTCTGACATGTCAAGAGTTGTAAAATTGGAAAAAGGAGTCTTTCATATCTACTAGACAGCACTTCTATTTCTGACATGTCAGGAGTTGTTAGGCTTACAGTCATGGAGCATTCTCACACACATGAGTTGTAAGTCACAGCCCAGTTACCAACAGGTAGCTTTGCGTGGCCAGTAAAGTTGCTGATGTAATTGGCACTGTCTGACACTTGTTGGCAATTACAGTGGAAAAGAGATAAGTCTTTCTAAAGTCAGAAGAAATGCCTGAAGATTTCATTTTAGAAAAGTAAAATATCAAAAGCTGAAATAGAGGTTTTTCATTCTCTAGAGCTGCCCATTCAGTAACTGCTGTGAACAACTCATTCAAAAATATACACAGCACACGTACTAATTTAATTTCTGTATGTTCTGTAGGGTATTAATATTTGTAAGACTCTTAAGTTTTAAGATTCTTATTTGATGGACTGAAAAACTGAGACAGAGAGGTTAAGCTACTGCCCAAAATGAGTTATTGTTGATTTCATTAGAATTCAGGAGTTCCAGTCCCAGGTCCTTGCTAGAATTCTAGAAAAAGTTGCTTCACTGAGTTAAAAACAACTAAAAAACCAAAAAAACTTTGTAGACAAACAAGTCATGACGTATGGATATCCTCTTCCAAGATATAACAGGTGATAAATTCAGAACCTGTTAAGTCAAGCTATAAACAAATACATATTTACACAGCCTGACGAGCATTAACACACACCCACACGAAGTATCTTTTCCCATCAGAAACACTATCTTGATTCCACGCAGCAGGTATCTGATCAGATGACAACTGTGTCAAAACATGGTAAGGTGCTACGGTTCTAAATAAAAATCAGACTGAACAAATTAGAACAGAAGACACAGAAAAGCACAGGATAAGCAGCAATCAGTTTGCAATTTAATCAAAAGCATTATGAATAGTAGATTTGTCAATGCGCATTCTATCATCTCAAAGTTATGCTAAGTATAAAACAAAAACAGCTAGGTTCCAAATCCATGAGACCACCTCATCATAACTCTCTATGAAGAGAGATCAGGTAGTCAACCTCAAAAAATTCCTTATACTTACATGCTTTTAGTCAAAGGTAGTAAGATTCATGTTATGAGTAATTATTTTCAGTACTTGCTCTTTAAAATTGCATTTCATGCAAAAGTAACAGTTGTTTTATGTTTAATTCAATCAATAATAAATGTATTCATATAGCTAATTTTTAATACATTTTCCATGACATTAGCACTTCTAAAATGTGCAATGGCAGAGGAAAATCAGAACTTGTTTGGCCTGTCCGCAAAGTTATTTCTGAAAGCCAGTCTTTGTTATTGATAATGATCTTTTACACCAGTTCAATTTTCAGTTGCCAAAAACACCTTCCCCTCTGCACCCCCCCAAATATAAAACAAATCATATCTTCAATCTAACTCCTAACTCTGCCATAACACATTTGTGAGGGTGAAAGGAGCAGCAGAAGACCAAGGTATAAAACACTCTAGCAAGAAACATTAGCAGCTCTCTACATGAGTTTCAAGATACCTGTGGAAAGTGTTAGTTAGTGTCAATCTCAATGTTTTTTTTTTTAATCTAAAGTAACTAATACTAAAGCTCAACAACTAAAAGAACAGTCTCATACCAAATCAACATATTTAGTCTGCTTAACTGCACAAGCCTGTGAATTCTCTTTATAAATTCTCAGGTTTTCACTAGAAGTGAATAGTATATACCGGAAAAACATCCTAATGTTTACTTTGCTTTCTAAGTCTGTTAGCTTTACCAAAAGGATAGCATTTCCTATTTTATTTTCAATTCCTCCACTAACAATTTTCATCAGTTTATCAGTGTGATAACCAAGTCAATCAACTGATTATAGTAATAACAGCTACAAAAATCCGAGTACCAGCTGCGTGAAGTCTCAGATCTATGCCACCTACGCAGTCGTGTACGACCAACACCACTCAGAGATACTAGTCAAATGCAACTACTAGCAATTTTATCAACTTAAACAATTGAATTTTCCACAGTCATGTTCTAACAGCATCTACAGTAAAGATCAAAAGACACTAAGCCTCAGAGGACAAGAGAAGGTAGAACATTCATTTGCCACATGATGTAGGGCAGACAAAAAGCAAAGACTCCTGGTGCCAAGTGTACCAACAGGAACTCACATTGCACCTTTGCTTGTAGTCAGTCTAGCAATCCTGGCAATTTCACATTATGAATTGAAAAATTTCCTTATCAGACTGTTTTCTAAGTGGCTTAGTATAACACTACAGAATACTGTCTTTACTACACACTAACATGTCTTGTTAGAGCATCCTGTATAACCCCACATGTAAGGAAGTGGCCTGTGACATACAAGACAATTAATTCTACAATGAATCTGAATGGCAGGACATATTCCATTAAAAACTAAATGGTAAAACGTGGCAGTAATTCAAAAAGTGGCTTAAAATTTTGAACCATCAACAAATAACACTTCCCTTTAGACTAACAAAAATGAGAATCGTTAGATACCATTTCAGAGAACATTAAAATAATGCAATACTACTCTCAGTGAAGATACATTTAGAGAAAAAAAAAAGACACTGAATGTTATTCACTGCATAAATTATTTTTGCAAACTACTTTTTCTCTAAAAACATCTCCATAGCAAAACACACTTCACCATCTGTGTAATTACCAATAAAAAGTCCAAAGCTGTCAGAAGTGGCTGCGCATCCAGACTTTATAGTCCACCAAGGCACAAGGCTTTTGCCTCAAGCAACATATAGAATTATGCAGAACTGGAACATTGAAACGTGTCTATACTAATTCATTATACTCCCAAGATAAAGCCTTTTGAAATGAACTGCAATGATTTGAAAAACTAATAAATATCTCATACGTGCTAACAAGTATTTCACATCAAAATTTAAGAAATGAAGTAAACAGAATGGGGGTGCATACTATATCAGAAACAACGTTGTTTCTTTTTAATAAAAAGTGTCTCTACTACCTGAGTGCAAGCCACTCCTGAAAGAACAGTAACTTCTGAGAGTAGCATTTTCAAATTCTTTTTAATTTGCTATTTCATCTTACCCGTGGTACCTTGAGTACTGTCTGAAGTACTGCTTCTGGAGTTGGTAACAGATCTTGTCTCTAACCCATAAATATAAAACTCTTGAGTGAAAGGAGTCAAGTAGAGACCATATGAAAGTCTTACCTGGCATCTATTAGCCTGAGTTGTCAGCATAATTAGAGTATACATAATATAATGGGGAGCAGGGGGGGCAGGTAGTGGGGGAAAGCTTAAAGCTACAGTGAGTCCAAGGTGAGGATGCTGATCTTTCAGTGCAAGTGCTGGCCTTAGGTCCTTCTTTCAAACTCCATCTTACATAGTGAACTGAGGTTAGTCTTTAATCACTAATATAAAACTCCAGAGAGATGCTTCCCAGCTCCTCTCCTTTGTGTACTATCTCCTCTTGGGTGAAATGGAAAGCCTTCATTCTTTCTTATCCAATCTCGTGGATGCTGCAAAAATGTGGAAGAAAACAGTTCCCTTGACATTTCCTCTCTTCCGGCCTCTTTTTTGAATTCTTTCTTACATTAAAATTTCAAGTTCTGTTTTTGCTGTTGCTTACTGCTTCCCTAATCAGCTAGATTAAATTGATACGATTCTTTAAAACTTATCTGTTCCAAATGGTCTAAATACCAGGAATGAAGTCCTCGGTAGGTTTGAAATATTGCAAGCAATAAAGACCTAATGTTGTACTTCTAGATTCAGAAATAATATTGGGTTTTTTTAATGAAGTGGCTTTTTGAAAAGCAGAAGGATAACCTGTTCTTGAAGAGCTGAAATTCTAATGTTATAAAGAGGTTTCAATACAGATTTCAAATAACTGCAAAAGAATAATATTACAATAATCAAGACATTCTGACAAACATCTTATTTTAAAGTTGTAGATAATACATAGCACGTATAAATGATTGAAAACTGACTGCCTCTTGACAGAGACCATTTTGCACTTTGAAAAAAGGTCAATTGAGATACAAACTCAGTAAGGTGGCATTTTAGGAACAGAGCAGCTCCCACTGCATAAACAGAAGTTCAAAAGTAAAAAAAAAAAAATTTCAAATCACTGTAGCTCTCAAAGAGACTTCTCAATTCTCCGATTTTAAAGGAAACTAGCTTTCACGCTTTGTTCCTTCTTATGTATAGCAGTTTTTGATATTTTCTCAATTTCACACAGTTTTGGCATATATTTTCAACTTCACTACCTTCTTAAACACCCTTTAAGGATACAGCAGAGACGTAAGTCTTTCACATTTGAAGCCTGCATGGAATTATTTCATTAATCTCATCTCTCCTGACATTCATTTTTTCTTTTGCTTTGCAGGTTGCAAAGTGAGAGAGAGTTCTGCAACACTTCCAAAAGTCATATTAAACATCCTGAGATGAAGCGACAGATGCATGCCTCTTCTGCAATTCTCGCAATTGTGACTATTATAGTTAGTTATTTTCTTCTTGATCTTTTTTCTTCAGAACTTCAGTAACACTGCATGGGCAAACCTAACTAGGAAAGGTTCAGGCCAGGACTGCCAACTTCAAGAACGGGAAGGGGAAGAGAGTTAGGTGTTTTATAATTTTATTATCCAATTGGCTTTGGCAGCTTAATGAAAGAGATAATAGCCTGTTGATGAACTTGAGGCGATTCTTCTGCAGAATAGCAGCATTTTTTCATAGGCACTTAACCAGTCATACCTAAAGACACAAGCCAAGAAGCTGCGCCAAAAGTATAATGGTCCCTTAGGAAAGAAAAACAGAAGTCCTCCCAAACCTGCATGCACAGGTCTAAAATTTTTTCCATTACAGTTTCTGCTCTACAAAAGGATTTGCAGGTGAGCTGCTCTGAAGCAGAAAAAAGGCAATTAAATTGACAGGATCTTCAATAGCAAGATAATTTCCATTCTACAGGCAGATACTCTTCCTCCCTCCAACTTTAACTTGCATACTGACTGAAAACTGTCTATTAAGGATTTGCAGACTTTGATATGCAAAAAGGAAAGTAGATTTTGCAACAAACATCTCAATAAAAAGATTAAGACAGCAGAATGCATCACACACTGAACAACTTAAGAGATTCAATACCATAATCTAGGAAAACATACAAAGCAAAAGATTCACATGAAAGACATGGAGATGGGTACACTTAATTGACTTGCTCACAAAAAAATTCAATATATTTACTGATTTTCATGTTTCATCACTTGCCACAAAGGGCTGAAAAAGTAGAAACCATTCAAACTTCACGTGTAGAGGTTCACCTTCTTGACAAGTGCAAAGTTACACATAGCAAATTCACCAAGGGATGACTGAAGACTGAGCTTTGCCATGTTACATGACAAATAGAAAACTGCGTAACACTAGATATCTCAGATCAGAATCAGTCTATGGACGTTAAGCTGGCCATTGCTGCCTAAGTACAATTAAGTAACACTTAAAACAGATGTCCCCGTCTCCCTTCATTTCCTGCTTGGAACAGCTCGATATTATAAAAAAAGACTTACTGATTAGAACAAATACTTATTCAAGGTCTTGAATTACTAAAAACAAAATTCTAAGTCTTCAAGAGTCACTAATGTGAATCCATCATCTTCAAAAAGCTGGTACTTCTTAAACTAGCAACAAGGAGCTGATAAGACAACATTCACATGTTTTACCTGTTTAGGGGTTCCTGAGGCACAGAAAGTCAACACTGCTAGGTAGTCAAAGACTTCCTGATTTTAATCTATTGCAATGCTGTACAAAAAGATTTTAATTTACAAAACAGCCTACCAACACTATCTTTATACAAGTAATTAATCACAATTCAAAACCCAGTAGCTTCTCTTGCTAGAAATACAATTGTTTCCCTATAGTAAACAAAACAATTTTGCAAAACAATTAACTAGAAGTGATTAATTTATCATTTTTATCTTCCATAAATGGTACAATTAAACGAAGGGTAACGCTGAACCTTGCTAACTTTAGGTTTTCCTACTGTCCAATCTGAGCAAAGGTGACCTGCTTAACCTCTCTGTCAGTTTCTCCATCTTTGAGATGGAAAAAATACCTATTTCAAAGAAAAGACTGTAAAACCTACACAAGTCATAAAATCACTAGGAAAAAAAAAACGCTAGAGCAGTATAAAGTGCAGTTCCATTTTGAAAAGTGACTCTTAAGAGTGGCATAGATTTTCAGGCTTTTAATTAAATCAGTATCAAGTTTGTTCATTTACAAGTAACAAAGCCTTCTTTCTCCAAACTGTTAGCCTGTAGGTTAGCATAGTAAGCCTAACTGAATTTTTCCACTCGAAGAGTACTGCCAATATTAAAAATTAGTTTGTTTATATTGCAAGTTATTTATAAAAAGTTTGCAGAAGTGTAGTACTTCACTTTATTAATTTGCACAGATAAACACCTAAATCCTTCTCAAAATCTGTAAAAATCTTAAGTCTAATTTTATCATAGCAGGAATTCCCATTTTTTGCCTCAAAATGATATCTTTCAGCTTCACAATGCCTTATTATGAAAGAAACCTGTATTATGAAAAAGGTGCAATTTATCATCTATTCATTATTTTATAAATGTGTTTGTGGCAATTTTTCGTACAGCTTAATTTTGAGTAGGGACTGCAAAAATGTTTTCATTCTTAAAATTTGCCACAACTCAAAACATTGTTAGCTCATCGATCACACCATTCTCAACATGGGATTCAGAGTCCATTGTAAGCAGAGATCTTGAATCTTTACTTCTGTAGAATATCATGGTCTTCAAAAAAAACACAAAACAGAACAAAACCCAAGTATGAATTCACGATGGCACTGACATCAAAACCTGAAAGTTGTAATAGACATACACATTTGTGGGTAAAAGATTATATCCTTTTTTAAAAAAGGGCATTTTTAAAACTGCTTTTGAACAAGTCACTGCTCTCTACGTGTCAGTTCCTGATATAATTACAGGGCTTTACCTATATACTATTGTATCCTATTTTTAAACCTCTATTCCATATCTAGAAAACAGCTGTGTCAAGGTGATCAAATCTGATTTTAATTTGACAACTTCCTTATTTCTAGGAGAAGCTACAAAATGAAAAGTTTCTCAAATACACATAACCTCACGAAATATTTCATGAAATATGGGAAAAAGGAAATCAGGATTCCAAAACTCCTACTTAAATGCTGCTTAAATGCCTAGCAATTTACCAATATTAACTCCAATATTAACTCTAAACAAGTTAAGTGAAAAAAGAAGCACAAGAGGCACAAACTTAGCTCTTAAAACACCAAATGTCAGTCTTGACATTTATGTCACACTGGTAACTATAAACTATACATATGCTTCCAGAACTAAGAATTTCAGATTACTAACACTATTGCTGAATAAGGTAGGATTGTACTATCTATTTCAAAGGTAAGTGTTCAGTGGCCTACCATAACAGATCTAAAAAATTAATAAAACAGCTAGCAGGTTAAATTACAACTTTGAAAGAAATGCCATTAAGAGTCCACTTCTTTACAGATTGTATTAAAGACTGTAAAGATGTGGAGGCCAGCAGTGCAACCACTTGTGTTAAACAAATAATAGCTGTCCCATTGGCAAATTTCCACAGCAGTATGTCTAAATGTTGATAAAGCTATTTCAGGCTGACAAGGAAGGGAAGAACGATAGGCAAATATTCCCTACAGTTGCTCCCTTCTGTATGCAAACTCCAGAAAACAATGCAAGTCTCCGTACTGCAAGGAAGCAGTATAAATTCCTCTCAGCTGCTAGGTTATGTCAGCATTAATGAGACTGTTGCCTGTTTACTTACCTTCCAATTACTTTAAAAAATGGGTAAGATTTCAGACAGAACATACTTGTGTTACATTACAAGCTTTTCATCCATTTTTTCTGGGAGAGCATATTATCCAGACCTACTCCAAGAGCTTAGTTTGTAATCAAGACTCCCAGATCTGATGAGGCTACTCTTCCCACTGACTCTCAGAAGATATTCACCAAGATATACTGAAAAGTGCAGTGAAATGTAGGTTGGGAATTGGTAAACAGAATGTACGCTTGGCACAATGTATGCCATATACTCTAACTGCTTGAGACACAATCTCACTTTCCTTAACAACTTCCCACTTTCTAGAACTTTTATGCCAAGGAAAATCCTTAACAGAAACTTCCCAGGATATTGTAGCAAAATAACTTTCAAGGGCAATGGCAGGGTCATGTTGTTTTGTAAGGTTATTCATTACAGTTCAACTTGATAATAGGTTATTCATTATTTTTTGGCACCTTTTTATGAGGCACTCTGTTCTGAATCTAAACAGTAAAATGTGTTAAGCAACATAAAAGTGGAGAGGAGTGCATAGTTTTTTCTCTTATGCCCATGTTCAAAATTTACAATATCCTACCAAATTTAATTGTCACTTCACAGCTGAAGTGCTTCATTTCCTTAAAAGTCTTTGTGAAAAACTGTCAAAGGTTTTGAGTCCAAAAAAAGTCATAACTCTGATTTCTCCTTTTATTAATTTCTGGAAAGAAAACTGGCTGTTCCTAGTGCATGATCATATAGATTTCAAATTATATACAAAAATTGAAATAAATATTTTTGATACTGAAACTGACTCACAATACATCTTCCTTTTCTTAAGCACAAATATATCCACCAAGTTTGAAAGGCTCTAGTGAATTTTAATTAGATTGTATTTCTTAGTTACTGATCCCTTATTTCCTATATACACTTGATACATAGCTGACAGTGTGGCTGAGTTACTGTTTGGTATCAATTTCGGAGAACTGCACTTCGAAGTAATAGTACTAAACAGCAGAATGCTTCAAAAATATATACGATTATATACATACACCTTTCCTTTACAAACCACAAAAGATTAACAACACTTCTTAAACAGATCAAGTGTAACAGTCGTATTTATCTGAAGGAAATCAAGCACTTCAGTTAGTTCAGTATCAGTTTAATTCTGAATAGTGAAGCTTGAGACTATTAGTTATTTCTTCAAACTGGAAGTCTGTAAATTGTATATATAAGAAAAAGATTAAATATTTTAAGGATTTATACAAATGGTTTTGCTAACCTCGTACTGTCAGCTTGCTATATAACTGTGAGTTCATTTCCTTGTCTCTCTTGTAACGTCGAAATTCATCAACGGCTTCCCGTACCACCGTGACCGTCAAAACAAATCCCTGTTAAAGATATAATTATGTAATTCAGAATTCTCCAAGTTCTAGAATAGAAAATACAAGTAGGAACACTATACAGAGTAAGAACATGTGCTTAGAATATTTACTTTTTTCCTCATTTGGATTTTAGTGTTTTCTTCAATCTGCTAAAATAGTATCTATGTTCAGTCCAAAAAAAAGGAAAACCATACTTGTACATTGTACAAATATAATCACAATAACTATATCTCCAAATACCTGTAATTTAGATATAATTTGAAACTTAAAAAATTAAAATGCTTTGGATGAGCTAAAGACAGCCTTTATAGTACAGTAAGCATATTTCCCTATCTTCCACAAACTTTTGGGTTTTACCAAAAACATTCAAGTCTCCAATTCTAAGTTTGAGTTCACTACCTTTTTCCTAACAGGCAGAAATGAAAAGGTAAACGGATGGCTAGTTTAATTAATTTTGCCATCTTAAATGTAGTTATTTACCAATACATCACAAATATTGACAAAGAAAAAGGGCGTTTGTCCCGAAAAACTAAATATCTAAATGCTTTGGCTACTACTTTCACAGGATAGTGCCACTGCAGCTTCTGCTGGAAGCGCTACATAGGAATAAGATGGTCTCTGGCCCAAAAGAAGGTAAGCTAAAAAGAATACAGGACAGGGATAAGCATGTAAGAGTTTCCTCTTTCCCTTTCTAAACCTCCTCAGATATGGTCTTCTGGCTTCTTTAACTCAAGCGCTCAGTCTTTCTCCATCAGTGAAAGGGAAATACAATTTTCAATAGTAAAGGGATCTTATCATTACTATAAGTAAGATGGCTAAAAATTTCAAATATTCACAAATCCTCCAACAGATAAGGTTCCAGATTATCTATCCAGCTTCAGACACCCACCAATACTTTCCTTCTATAGAAGAAAATTTATACCATTAGACTTCTTTTCCTGCAGAAGTCCAACAGTTTGCCAACCTTCCCCTAACCTCCCAGCAATAAGAAAGGAGTGAAGGTGTAAAGTTTTCCTAAAGGAGTCTTGACTAAAATTCTCATTTTCAATAGCAAGGGTTGTTTTGCAGTTCCAGCCCAAAATTCCAAGGCTTACTCTGTTGTCACCTTATAGTTAAACACTTCTTGTTTGTTCAGGTTTACATTAGCTACAACAATTATATTAGAACTATGCAGAACAAAAAAGTGCCTTTGCAAAATGCATTCTTTTTCTCTCCTAGGGCATAACTGAAGGAGCAGTAGAGTTTTCCCCTTTTCTGGCAGCAGCATTTTCATGAGCTTTGGCAGTATAGGTATTTTAGCAGCATAAAAAAGGCACTCCTGAAGCACCTTCAAATATATTTGCCATTTGCACATATCTCATTAACTAGAGAGTAATCAAAGCACAGAATGCAAGAATACTTTCAAGAATTTCCCCTAGTGGTCACCATACCCTGCTAGGCAGCTCAGTACAGCTGACCCTGACTGTGAGGAACAATTTAAGAAAGATATTTCCCTTTTTCCTCATTTGCTTAAAGGAACTTGATACTCTTCCAAAGGGGAGCTGAAATTGTGAAGCCAATCTTACAAAAAAACCTGTCATCTTTCTTTAACTGTAAGCAGTTAAGTATCTTTAGCATACTGCTTACAATCAAACTTGTATGCTTACATCCTTTGTATGTTGGACTCGAAATGAGAAGTCCATTCCCTACTGTGCGAATGACCGCAAACCAGTAAAATACAGTCTTGTTTGAAGAACTCCAGTGTACACTTGATCTAAGTGTATTATGTCTGTTCGTTGTAAAAACCGCTGAAGTAAAAAACAAAACAAAACAAAAAACCAAACACAAACCCAAAAAACGCCCCACACTGCCAACAAAAAAAAAAACCAAACCCAAAATCTTTTAGCACAACTTCTATTCAGTTGGTTTTAAGTATCAGGCAGAACAATTTTTCTTTTCCTTTAAAATCTTGAAAGAAAATACAAGCCACAGCTGCTACTCTGATTACTGAAAATTTATCAGCAGTTACATGCTCTTCAAAGAAAACCAAACTTATCTGTTAAGCAACAAAGACACCCCGACGGGTCTGACTTAAATTTTTTATATTTTCATCATACATACTGAGCCTTACTCAACATCCAATTAATCTCTTTTACCTGGACGTTAATCCTTGGTAGAAAAGCTATTCAAGTAGAAACAAGTGAGTTTAGCAAAAAAAGGGTACCGCTAGCACTAACTGAGATATTGTATTTTCAAGCTGTATGTAAAAACTGGAAAACACCATTCAAAATATCTTTGAATAAGACAAACACAGAACAGATTACCGGTGTTTGCAAAATACAGTATTTTCTCCCTTCTTTTGGCAGGGATGAGATGGGCTAAGATGCCAAGTGATTTTTTTCCTTACTAGCCCACTAACGTATAGAGCTGTACATAGCACTTCACTGTGAAGAGACCAACTTCCAGACTTGGCTGACTTCTGTCTTTTCTTACTGGGTCAGTGACAAAGACCTTTGTAAATATCCATTTCAAATCCCACTGTTGAACAAGCTTTCTGTCTTGGAAATGTTTTTTTTTTGTTGCAGCAGAAGCCAAAATTTGCCTGGAAACAGAGGTGTGAAGAACCTCCAGGACAGTATCTCCATTTATCAATATTTAAAAGGACACATGTTGCAACAATTAAAACAATGAAATCAATCCAGCATATTTACTCTATTGACTTGTTAAGAACGACCTTTACTCAAACAGTCAGCATGTCACTGTCTCTCTTGAATACCACTGAGAATAAATGCTACTGAAAAATACAATTTTTAAAAATAAGTTTAGAAAATAAAGCATTTATTCTTCCTGCCTAGCTTTTAAACCTGGGGTGGAGAGGGCAGGAGGAAGATGAAAGAGAAGGTAATGATCTGGTTACAAACAAGAAAAGAATACCAAATCACGGGAATATAGCTGGCAGACTACCAAAAGGGCCTCCTCTGAAGAGAATACAATTTTCAAACCTTAGAAAACCTGAGTCAGAAGCAACTGGTTTGAACAGTTTCCCAAGAAAATACTGCAGAGGGCTCAATAATAAAAAGACATATGGAAAGGAAGTCAGTGCAACTAGCAGGGCAATCAATTAGGAAAAGCAGTTTAATGAATAACATTTTCAAGATGCATTTTCCTCCTGCTTTATCCATGGCTTAAAATATTTTATCTCCATTTTTGTGAAAAAAGGACATGATCAAAACCGATACAGAAGGAATGCAACTAATTTATGCTTTCAATTCTGACCTAGCCTGAAAACATAAAATAGTGACCAAATAACAACAAACAGAGATTTAACACACAAGTTACCTATGTTACCAAATAAGGTTCTCCTTAAGCTGGAGGGTTTTTTTGTTTGTTTTTGTGTTTTTTGTTTTTTTAAACCTCTCAAGTGACCAGCAGCCAGAAAGGAACACTACTCACTCAGATTAGCTGGTTAACAAAAATGACCTCCAGCCTGCGGGGCAGGAGTGTGGTAGACAGGTGGAAGGGAGGGCTATCAAACAACAGCTTCTGGGGTATCTGCTGTAAAATACTGTAATTTCAAATAAGCATTGTACTTGTTACATACTTTAATCACTGTAGTTTACCAGATGCAAGTTTATGAAATGTACGTATACATGAACTTTTCATCTGAAGTTAAAAAACCAAAACTTCTAGTTAATAGTATTTTTCTGTTTACCAGAGGAGCCCAGTACGTGTACAGGTAGCCTATTTTCAATGCTGGTACAAACTGTGAGCAGGACACGACGAGAAAATAGAGATTCAAGAAAAACTTGAACTGTTCATATAAAACCTAAAATGAAAAACACAAAATAGATAAATGCCTTAAAATTTGTAACCATAATGTATATAAAATTCACTTTTTCATGATAGTAGTTATAAACCCATTATATGGCATACTATTATACATGGTACTATTATGGTACTATATAGCACAATATGCTATATATCATCACATACTATTACATGCACTATAAGTTATTTTAATATTATACTGCTATTTTTGTGGAGAAAAATCCTTTGATATTAATGCCTCTTTTCACTCTGAAAAAGCAATTTGCTAAATTTTTGATACTTTGAGAATTGGACTATGTACTCATCAATCTTCAAATATCAAGATCACTGTGCAAAGATTTACTCTGAAATTTTAACAGTAAACAGAATTTAGATGTTTGTAGAAGCATCTTGCAATATTTTTATATCCACAATAGTTACCTTTATGTTTAGGAGTTAAAACGGGTTTTGAAAGATTTCTTTTTTTTATAGTATCAATAAAAAAAGCAAAATAAGTTTGTGAGTATCCAAACTTTCATTGCTTACATTAAGTTTTAATTTTTAACTGCTAAAACATTTCTTCCTAAAAATACAGCATTAAAAGTAAATCTTAATTTTTCCTTAAGTACCAATACTTAAATTCTGGTTTATCTGTCTCACAATGTCTTTTTGTCTTAAAAATTTTTATATCCCAGCCTTAAATAATAATTAAAAAAAAAATTATTGGCATGAAATGAACAGAAGCCATTTACAGGAATATTATCCTAATCTTTGCCATTTGAACTTCTACGGAGTAACAAAACTGAATAGGCTATACCATGCTGCTCTGCATCACTGTGAGAATACTGTAAAACTTCAGCCCTGTCTGCAGCACATACAGAAAACAGTATACACGAACTCCTCATTACTTTTGTTCACCACATTCCTTCAGCACACTCTCTCCTTAACACAGCCACTGAAGTTTCTCCTCTGGGAGGGGTGGAAGCTCTACAACTCATCTGCCTTCTTTCTGAAGTCCTTTCGTTCTCAAAGGGACAAAGGCTACCATCAAGTCAGATGCGCTCTTTCAAAATTACCATTTCCCACTCTTCTTAAAAATAGTGAAATTACTCAATGTTCAAGAATAAATGTTGTTTAGCAAGATAAAACAAACACTACATAAAAGATCCGGTGAGTAAGGGTAAGCAACACTGCTCTCTTTCCAAATGGCTATTGTGTGGAAATCTCAGAACAAGGCAGTATTCTTCTGTTTCCATAGCAAGACAAGCTTTTTACAAAAGCAACCACAGTTTAAGTTTTCAGAAGGTTTAAACTACAAGAAATTTGTAACAGAATAACATGGGCTTTTGAGGTAATTTAGAAGAAATGTTCAGCATTAAATTTCTCAAAATATTATTTTGCAATAAATATTGGTACATAAGGTATGTTTATTAATAAATCAAAGGTTTGGTCCAAACTCCAAGATAATTGTCCAAGTTTTAAGTGAAGACACAGTAACCTTATGACAGAATACATTGTCCCATATTCCAAAGGAATGACAGATGCAGAGATTCCTTTGGTAATGAAAAGCACCACTTCAATAAGCGCATGTTCTCAACATTGCTCTAGTTATAATTACAATGCTAAGAACATTATCCATTTTATAGAATTTTGCATCTTCAAAGACTTCGCATATTTCTTTAGTAGGCCAGGATAGCATGGCACCTCCAGCAGGATGATCAGAAGTAGCTACTGAACTTGGAACATTGAGACTTGAGAAAATGGATAATCAATTGTTTCAAACCTTAAAGATTCAAAATAGATCAAAAAGCCACATTTAAAGAGTGTCTCCACCTTTTAATCTTACAATTCAGTTAATATTACAATGACTTCTGCATGAAAATCAAAGTTATTAGACAGATATTTATTGCTCTTATCAGTCCAACATTATTACCCAATTATGTAAAAATCTATGCTCTAGGAAAAAATATTCAGGGAAGTTAACTTCAAAGTGTCTTTCTGCCAGGCACAACGAAGTAGCAATACCTCAAAACTGCCAGTTTCTTGCAAGAGTGTTACATTACTGTTCAGCTAAAGGCTACCTAAACAGCCTCAAATCAGAAAATCTTTTCAAAAGCATGGAATTCTATTCCACTATTTACCAACAAAACTGTAAAGCCAAAAAAAGTCAAATTTGAAGTTGCAGGGAAAGTTGAAGCATTCTTCCAAAATGAAACTAATTCAGCTTGAACCTGTAGCTTATGTTAATACTGAAGAAGTTCATATACTCATTTCTAGCAGTATGTTTAACTGTTTACAAGGACTTGTTATACCAGGTCAAAGAAAAGTCCACAGAGTACTTTGGGAGGTGCAGATCTGCAAAAGCACCCGTCTTGCAGGAGAAGGTGGGAATTAAAAAGCACCTTCCCACAAATCTTTTGAATCCTGGCAGACCACTGACAGTTCATTCAATACAAAGCTAAACACTTCAGTCTAGTTAAGCAAATTGAAAAGTCTCCAGTTGGATGTAACTGATAAAAAAAAAAAAGACTACTGCTTTTCAAAGCAGTTCAGGAGAGGTATCTTAAAAACCTGCCCATCACAGAAGATATTCTTTATGGAAACTTACACAAAATTCCTAAGCAGCTGTACCAAGATGTATATGAAATAGTAAACGGAAATTGAACAAACTGGTGTAAAGGTAGAAGCAGTAAGTATTTTATACAAACGTTAGGAAATTAGATGATATTTTGGAAGTGTTACAGCTTTCTTAGCCAGTAAGTAAAATTCTGTTAATCTAAACATTATTTTAAGCTTGTATTTTGATATGAAATCATTGAATATTACCCATTGCCAGCTGCAATGTTAAAAAAGATACAACTCTAAACAGAAGACAAAAAACTTCACACGATGAAAATTTCAACCAGGGTAAATCACTGGAGCCAATATTTATGACTTAGTTACGTTTATGGGTTTGGAACCAATACAACTATATTCCCTACAAATTACTTCTAGTGGAACAGCATAAAAAACAGATAGCTACACAGTATTTCTAATCAATGAAAAGTGTTAATTTATGTCTAAAATTAAAATTTAGAAACACTTTATTTTCACCAACTATTAGGCCTTACATTTAGGATCTCACTTCATTTTGAAGTTACTACTGAGTTTCCAAATACTACCACCAAAACGAAAATCTGATTCTGCCTACACTGTAAAAACCAAGGTTTTCCAAAAGATCAAAAAAGAACAAACATTCTCTCTCTCCACAGGTAATTACAAGTATGGCTGGTCCTTATAGGAAACATGAATCTAGTTTAGGATTTGTAATCCACACTGCAGATTTCTAGTCACAATAATCAATGAATTATTATATGGTTAATGAATTTTGTGACCTGTAAGAAAGCATATGTGGCTTAACCAACTTCAGTGTATTTAATAATTTAAACTTTGGAAGAAAACATTCACTTCGTTCAACAGACATGAGAATATTTTATCCGCCTCTGGTAAGTGACATTTTATTTCTTTGACAGGAGATCAGTCTTAATTACAAAGCCATTAATTTTTTTTGTTGTAATAAAGAAATGTATTAGAAAGCACCTGCCAGTCATTGGACCAAAGAGACCAGAAGAACAGAATCAATACTCTTATAAACCAGCATGATCACTTAAATAAAAAATTTAAGACAAAGCATGTCTGTATTCAAATGTAGAAGACATTCAGTTTTTGCAACAGGACACAGGACTCTTGGATGGTATTAGTAAAAGTATGAGTAAAAGCATATTAGTAAAATTTATAATATCACAGCAGCATGCATTTTTAGGTTTTAACTACTGAAGCTTCAAAAGTTGTCTTCTCTATTGCTATATTTCATTATAACAACAAATTTTTTTAAAAGTATGAACTAGACAAAACTGTAATGTCTCTTTTGTGTTCATATGTACTGTGAACATTATAGGCAAAAATTTGAAATTAAGATGCAATATGGCTTCTTAGGGAAAAAAGTGACAAAACCTACTTCCACTCCACCAAAAAAGTATTGTTTGAAGAATTGTGTTCAAAACCAGAAAGTCATCACTATTTTTAAAACTGCAATAAGAAATACAACTCTGAAAAGTACAAGTTTATGAAACTAGGCCTTACTTGTTGTCATATAAATTGAAAAGGTGGGTTGTTTTTGTCCTTTAAAGAATTGCCTGTTTCAGAATATGTTATTTATTATGCTTACAATGGCAGGGAGTATGAGAAAATATCTATGGGAGTTCATTGTGATTTTCAACTATTTATTTCTCAGTTGAAGTCAGTGCTTTGTAGTATTTCACAACTGACTCTGTAGAAGTGCTTCTGTTTTAAAAAGAGGATTACAAATTTCTAATGATGAATAGAAAAGTGCAGGGAAACCCACCTCAAATTTCTAAAGCTTCACTGAATTCCAACCACTCAATCATATACACTGCACTTCTTTAGTAAATATCCCTTTGAAAACAAAACAGTTTAGAAAAAAAGCAGCTTTGCTCTCAACTGTCAAATTTAATTGAAGACATCAAGATAAATGCAAAAAGAAAAAGAAGAATCTGGGCAAATAAAATTACCTTTTTGCAGAATCGTCAAAAAACACAACAGAACATACAGTCAGCCCAACACCAAAAAATGGTTAGTAGCCTTACCCCAGGTATAAAGGTAAAGACGTTGTATTTTTGATTTTTGATGGCATTTTTGGGGTATTTTTCTTCACACTTTTCAGGACACCCAAGCCACACTGTGCGAGCCTTCAGCTCTTTCTTTCTTTGGCAAATGTTTATGAGCCAATCAGAACAACTGAAAAGAAAAAACAATTGTTTACTTTAGAACTAAAAATTTACTATATGTGATTACTATTTCCAAACCTGGAACCCTAAAGGCAAACACCTAAGAAAAACAGGCTTAAAAATTTTTGCCACATCTAAATAAGCAAGCATGATGTTGACTTGTAATATTTAGGGCAATTACACAGTACTCAACTCATTCATATACCTACATAAACACTTGCACATTCTTTACAGGAAATCCTAATAAAATAATGACAAGTTTCACTACACCTTGCCCTGACACAGGTTCAAAAAATTCTAAGTAATACAACTCTGCATTAGCAGTGACTGAATTTTCCCACCATTAAATAATTAACTCATCCATCATACCTTACAGTCCTTTGGCTGAACTCTCTATTTGATATTACTGATACTCAAATTATGCTAATGATTGAAGAGAAAATAAGACTTCTGTTAGATAAAGTTAAAAAAACTTCAACAGCTTTGTATACAATTGCCACAGAATTTGTAAATCTTTGTTTCCTCCATGAGACTGCCTATAGCAGATATAAAAGGGAAGCATACCTAATGCCACACTGTGAAATGTTTTCAACCAAAAAAAACAACCCCATGATGCAAATGCAGATCGCACAACTATCTGCAATGGTGAACTTCCGTTCACAGGAGAAAGGAAGAGCATCCTTGCCTAAACAGCTTACAAATCTACTGAACAGGGTTTAAAGTCTAAGCAACGAGATAGACAGGAAGAGCTCACAGCCACTTTTAAACAACTGCAATTTGGACAAGGACACAGGAATGATGGGATGAGATCACATTGTAGGAGGAACAAAAGGCTGGCTAACAGAATGATGCCACTGCGGCTCAGCAGACCATTTACTAGCAACAGTAAAACAAGAAACAAACACGGATGTGTGTGTCATGCTAGCCAGCAACCAAACACCACACAGCTGCTCGCTTACTCCCGCCCGATGAGATGGGGGAGAGAATCAGAAAAGTGAGAAAACTCATAGGTTGAGATAAGAACAGATTAATAACTGAAATAAAATAAAGTAAAATAGTAGTAATAATAATAAAAGAATATACAAAGCAAGTGATGCACGATGCAAGTGCTCACCACCTGCCGACTGATGCCTAGCCAGTCCCCGAACAGTGATCGTTGCCTCCTGGCCAACTCCTCCCAGCTCATATACTGAGCATGACGTCATATGGTATGGAATGTGCCTTTGGCCAGTTTGGGTTAGCTGTCCTGGCTATGCTCCCCCCCAGCTTCTCGTGCACCTGACAGAGCACGGGAAGCTGAAAAGTCCCTGAATACTGTAAATACTACTTAGCAACAACTAAAACATCAGTGTGTTATCAACATTATTCTCATACTAAATCCAAAACACAGCACTATACCAGCTACTAGGAAGAAAATTAACTCCATCCCAGCTGAAACCAGGACAATGTGACTCAACTCTCATAATATAATCAGTCTAAGACTTGCTAGGACTGTCCATAGGGGCGGATTATGAACGCAGATGAGTACAGATGGTTTGGAAAGAACTGGTAGTGTGGAAAGAAAAGCAGGTTTGCCGTACACTGTATATACTTATTTTACAATCCCATATGTTAAAGGAGAATTTCTCTGCATTTTTTAATACGGGGGGAGGTGCCTTAATCATGTCAGGAGGCTGTTTTAGGCAAGTGAATCAGGAAGACTGAGCAGACAGGCCTTCTGTGAGCACCTACTGCAGCTGAAGCACAGACCTAGCTGGTCACAGTGGATTTCAGCTACATCAGCAGGTGAAGTTGAAGATGAAGGTAAGTGACACATGTTTTCTAGTGAGGTTTTTGAATACGCTGACAATATTTTTGATGCAGGGGAAAAAAAAAGTAACCATTAGGAAGCTCTTATAAATTGTATTCAAACCAACAGAAAAGATTTTGCTGAGAACAGGAGGGGAAAATTATGATCCAGTCACCTCAGCATTGTTTCCTGGATGAATTCTGTATAGTCAACCTATTTGTATGTATTTGTACACACCTGAAAGAAAGTCATAACCAACACTGACATGTTAAGAGCAACCTCTAAAATGGAACTAATTTCCCTCTGAGAAGAACCAGATGCACTAGTGCTTGAGAGTACATGTCCTCTCTTGACTCCTGGGGCTTTGAGCACCTTTATCTAGTGAAAGATGTCCCTGCCCACGGCCAGGGAGGTGGGACTAGATGATCTTTAAAGGTCCCTTCAATCCCAAATCATTCTATGATTCTATGTCTCTAATAAAACTTAGCTCTCAAGATATTTTTCGTAGGGAATGTAAAGGAACATATTCTCGGAACTGCCACAGTTGGAAAAATCATAATTGCAGAGTAGCTTGTTATAAAACCAAAATAATTTCAGTGAAGTTCTGCAAAGTTTTATCTAGAACTTACGGGGTAATCAACTATCAAATATTTCATTTTTCAGACAACAAAAGGCTAGAAGAGACAGGAGTACATGCAAAGAGGAGATTAGAATTCAAAGCTGTCTTGACAGATTGGAAAAACTACCTGGAAGAGATAGAACGCAGTTAAACAGGCAAAAGCGCAACATAGTATGTTTACACAGAAATAATCAACTCTGCAAATACAGAATTGGAAAAGAGTTAGTAGATGGCAGCTCAGAAGAGGAAGACTCAGTTACTGCATGAGAATGATATACATGTGCAAAAAGGCATATATCTGGTCAACGTGGACAGGCATACTGCTAGCAAGTCATGAATGTATTCCTTTTTCTCAATCCAGTACTAGCAAGATCTCAGTTGTCTTACAATACCATTTTGAATATCAAATTTCAACAAACAGACCTATTGGGAAAACAAAGGCCACACACAAGAGCAACAAAACAATTCCAGGTATAGAAACCAGGGCAGGCTTGTCTACTAGATACCCTGAAAGAAACAGAGTTGTTCAGAGAAGGCTGTGTGTGGACCTACTATGGTTTCAAGTATGTAACAAACAGCTGCAAAGAGGAAAGCGACAATTATTCTCTAGGTCCACCATGATTAAGTAATGATGGACTTCAACTATGGCAAATAAACAAGGGGGGGGGGCATTGAGTAAATGCTTCTAATGACTAGGGTGGAAGGAAACACTTAAGGAGGCTGGAATTGCTACCACTGCAGGTCTCTTAAGATCTGGTTAGATCAGACATAAGCAATAGGTGTAATTCATCCTGTGCAGGCAAGGAATTGACTGGACGACCTTTTAAGGTACTTTCCTATTCTGTTCTTCCACAATTACAGAATCATGGTACACACAAATATGCAGGGAAGGAAGGCTGATAGTTAGCTTACATCACCACAGTCCCACTTAAAATGTTCTTGTCTGTAGCCTACATTATCCCAGGCCTATTACAAACAAAGAACAAATGGAATTCAAAGTTGCAGGCTGTTTTTAAAGGAAACTAGAAGTTATGCAATAGCAAAATCATTCAAAGCAACATTCACTTTGTTAAGGAAATGCCACTACACCAATACTCACAAGCTGACATTTAAAACACTTCAATTTTAAATGCTGGATTCTTAAGATTTCCTCCCTGAAGCTTTCACTATGGGATGGACATCAGTTTGGCTTGATCCTATGTAAACATGCATTTTATTTTTGTCGCAAATATGAGCCCATTCAGCAACTTCTTCCCATCACTTTTAAATAGTGACAAAGAATTATTGTATCGTAAAAATTGTAATTTAGTGTTAGTTCAACATTCAAAATTCAGCCCTGTTATTTAGTAACATACAAGCCAGAAAAACCAAGTTACGTTGATCATTACTTAAATTTGTCTTTAAAGCAAAATGAAAGTCTTTCTATGTCATGGTTCCACAATCAGTTTAATGGCTGTGAACCTATCCAGCTGCTGCCGAAATGGCTAGTACCACCCTCCTCCCATAACAAAGGTGTGGATTCTTGTGCTGACACAACTACTCATGCAACTGCATGGATAAACCGGACCGGCAAATTGGCCCAGCTGTAAACTAACACAGAATAAAAAGGGGGACTAATTTCAGTTAGATTCACTGCTGATCTTTAAAATCTATAAAACTGTAAAAATAATTGAAACAAAGCAGGCTACGTGCTTGCAAGAGAAGGTGGAACGATTCCACTCAGTGCCAGCTTGGATTTACACTTGATAAAACCGCTCATGGAATTAAAACTCTAAACGTATTAGTTTCCAGGGCAGGGGAGTGGAAAAGACAATACAAACAGAAGAGACAGCTTAGCTATATAGCAAGAAGTGTCAAGACAGATCTGTAAGCAAAAAAGTTTCAAGGAAAAGAATTTTTTCTGGGGAAAGTGAACAAGCATGACAGCTTCTGTCTACAAGCATGTAGACAGAAATTTCCTGACAGCCTTTTGTCCTGGTTCTGGCTGGGAGAGAGTTAACTTTCTTCCCAGTAGCTTGGGGGGTGTGCTGTGTTTTGGGTTTGGTATGAGAGGAACATTGATGGCCCATTGCCGCTTTGGTTGTTGCTGGTTGGTGCTTGCACCAGGGACTTTTTTTTTTTTTCCTTTTCAGCCTCCCATGCCCTGCCAAGTGTAGAGGAAGCTGTGGCGGGGGGAGCACCGCCAGTGTGGTTGACCCAGCTGGCCAATGGGGTATTCTATACCATGTGACATCATGCTCAGTATAAAAACCGGGGGGGGGGGTGGGGGGGGCCTCACCCCCGTTTGTGACACATGGTCGGTGGTCAGTGAGCAGTTGCATTGTGCATCGCCTGCTTTGTATATTCTGCTATTGTTGTTGTTATCATTGTTATTATTACTGCTCTACTTTATTTTATTTCAATTATTAAACTGTTTTTATCTCACCCCGTGAATTTTCCTACTTGTGCCCTCCAGATTCTCTCCCCCATCCCACCGGAGGCGGGGGGTGAGCGAGCAGCTGTGTGGGGTTTAGCTGCTGGCTGGCGTTAAACCACGACACCTTTGAAATCTTGCATTGCATAAATCAGTTTTTGAATTTAAACTGTAAATAGACCGAACATTTGACTAGACACAGTCGCTTTTGTAGAGTAATTTCCTCAGACACTGAGGACTTTTCTATTGCTAAAATTAAACAGTTGACTAAAGCAACTGAATTATACTGCCTTCCTTGCCATGCAGTTTCCCCTTCTTGAAACTACTTTTTCCATTACAGATCAACAGAGAAGCCAAAACAGATGCCATAATGACCACTAGTTTAGCAAATGCCAAAACGTACAGACACACAAATGATGTCTGACTGGGAAGCAACTGTGATACCTTTGATAAAAGGGATTTGACTGACACAGAGCTAACAACACTCAAGTTCTCAGATGCAAGAAAATCTCAGATGATGGAAATATTACAGGTTATGCCCAACTCAGTATCATAATGGTTCAGATGAGCTTTACTACCTTAAAAGTAAAAATCAATTAGATTCTGCCATTTACAGTCTCAGCAGTAATCACTGTCATATCACAGGAAGAATAAGAGGTGGACATGCTGGCCTCAGAAATCCTAATCAATTTATATTAATTCAGATTTTTAAGAACAATGAAGTCTACCTGATATTTTTGAAACTCAGATCATCAATACCTAATACATACTTAATCTGTTCTCAAATTAACATTCCCCAATACAGAAACTATTTTTGTGCAAGGGCATGGACCCTTTCATGGGCTTTTTGTACCCACTGAATTTGTGTGAAACAAACATCAGGAGACAAATCAGAATAGCACTCTCCGAGCTTCAAATATCCTAAAAACATGATGTAAGATGTAGCATGATCAAGACACACTTTAGATTTTCCTGAAATTTTTAATGTAAAACCACACCTTATGCTATGGATTCAGTGATTAAAAATCACATTCTTGTTTATTGATTTAAGAATTTATTTCAAATACCCGTGCCTAGATAATTCAACACATGCACAGAAAGCTTTTTTCCTTAAGCTAGCTATAAGCCATGTTGCCTATATCAATAGAATATGAAGAAATGAACTAACTGATAAAAGAACTTTAAGATATATCTATTAAATGGCATTTTACCAACTTGCTTCCTAACGTTTTGTTTTTATTTGAAGGAACAATTAACCACAGTCTTCATATTAGTAACTGATGCCGTATTAAAAAAAAACAAATCTGGAGTAATTGTTAAATAAGAACCCTTAACTTTTTCATAAATAGAGCGTATCTCTCCAAGTCAAAAGCTAAAGTAAAAGTCTCAACTGACTCTGCAGCTCTAATAATAAAGGCTTTTTTTATTTTCTCTTTTCATTACTTTTATCCTACAAGCTTAACTGCCAGTATCTTTCACAAAGCAGCATTTTCATCAGAATGGAAAGATAATATAAAAGCTCTATATTGTTTGCAAGGGTCAGCTTTTCCTTATTAGGTTTTAAGTAGCAGAAACTAGTTCTGCAAAGAAAACATACTGTAATTATTGTACTCAACAGGTAGCTTCAGTAATCAGGCCAAAAGCAACACAGTGGTCATGTCATTCTTAAAAGATCAGCATTTTCCCATGCTTCTGCATAACAAATGCGTTGCAGATTAATTGAAAGCGTACAGGCCATCTTAGAGCCCAAATTAATCCGAGCATTTGATATCCCCTTCACTTCATATGGAAATGTCATTCAATGGTACCATTTTCATAGGGACAAAGTGTTTTTTGATAACAAGTGGAATGTAAATCTCATGAGAAAGAAATCAATCCAGCCCAAAGAACTCCAGAGTATTGATCTATGTGCATTATAATTTCACAAGCTTGAAGAGAATTTGTAAGTTAAAGGGGAAATGATTACAGCCGCAAAACAGCTGCTATATCACAAAGTTTTCTTTTAACTGTGCTATGAAAGCAAGAAATAAGCAGTTTCTGAAGTTAAAAGTTATATTGGTTGAATTAAGTCTTCAGTTTGTTCAAAATCAAAGACAACATTTGATTTAATTATTAATTTCTTGCAAATGTAAAAACTGTTTAAAGAGGTGCAGATCTGCAAATAAAGTTCACGCCATTCATTTCCGATCAAGAAGTCTATTGTCTAAACAGAAGTTAAAAGCTGAAAAAAGGATTCTTAAAAAATCAATTTTAATGCACAGTGAACTTTGTCAAACCTTCCATATTTGCTCCTGCCAAAAGGGTGAAACCTTTTCAACTAAACAGTAACAATTTGTGATGTAGCAACAAAAATCTATAGAATATAAAATGCTAAAGCTGCAAAGTAAGAGATGGAAAACTTCCCCTCACAAAAATGAGATTAATCCTAACAATGCAAGACAGATGAAAAAAACCTAGTGGGTACAGGGGGTTTTGTTTGTTTGCAACAAGTAAAGTGATTTTGAACACAAACACAAGACTTTCACTGAGAACCCAAAAGAAATCAGGGGGCCCCTGAGCTCAGCTCCAGACAAATGCCTAGTCTTTTATTGTGTTTATCTTTCTGTCACAGCTTTGAAAAATTTAAAATTTAGTTTAAAGCACAAAAGGAAATTCTGAATGTGGAAGTTAAGATTTCAACCTCACCCAGTCCCAGGTATGAGATACTAATTTCCATAAAAACAGGGTGAAATTTTAAATTCTGTTCAACTGAACAGGTTTTAGACTGCTATGCTGTATTTAATCTCACATTACACTTAAAAGAATGCCTTTTGCCGTCTGGAAATAAGTTTCAGTTGTTTGCATAACATGTATAATCTACCATCAACACACATGAAAATTGTTTTCTCACATGTTCCTCTCCGTTTCAAGTGTGAAGGCATCAACAACCAATCCTATCCCAAACTGATACTTTACACGACATAAAAACAGTGTAACTCATTCTACTACACAGTGTAAGTAATAACTGCATGTAAAACAATACAGTAGCCTAGGTTTCCTGTATGATCTTTTGCATGATCCTAGGCTACTTTATGAATTGCCTGTATGATCTTTTGCGTGATCCTAGGCAACTTTATGAACTGCAAACAGGCATTTCAAATACTCTAGTATTCTGTGAGCCCCAGCAAAAATTCATAAAGTTTTATTATAATGAGAAACCATCAAAAAGAATAACTTAACACTGACTGCACATTCATGACTTTTATCAATAAGAAAGCCTCAATGGTGCTCTCAGCCCAGAAGAAACCTCCCTATCACGAGGATGGGTATTTGCATACTCACTCAGAAGTGCTCACCCAAACTGAGGTTTTTATCCAGCTGACTGGACCAGTAGATAAGATACCACAGGATTCACTTTCCTTCCGGCTAATTTTCCCCATCTCATCTAAGCAGATGTCTGCACCTTTCTTGTGAGCGTCCTCTGCCTGCTAATATCCTACTGAAATTTCAAGCTTCTGCTAGGACCTGGTGGTCATCTTTTTTTTTTTTTTAAAGTAGAGATTTTTTTTTTTCCATGAAAAATGAAAATTATCTGCAATGATGTTCTGTTAGAGAGAACACTAATGTGGTTAAAATGCCTCTAGGTATAAATGCAAGACTGAATGGACTCTTTATTGTACTCAAATTCAGTTGAGGAAATCAGCAAAGCAGAAGTCATATTCCTCTAAGGCCTCTTAGTGAGGGCTTTTCTTTTACACACGTACATTAGCAGTAAAATACGTATAAGATGTAGCAAAATAATAAATACATAATAGAATTTCCTTGCTCTTTTCATTCTCAAAAATTCATCACAAATATGGCTCAAGCATTTTAATTAAGTTCTAATAAGTTTGAAAGTTTCTAGGCTTGAGCTCCACTTAAAGCTGAGATGTATCTATCAATTTTAAAAAGCAAGCAAGAACATGAAATTTTGCAATCCTCAGCATTAATGACACTTGCTTGTGATATTCTCCTATGATTGTTAATTAGTTCTAACAAACTCATCTTGCAATTGCTTGCCTCTATCCAAACACTGTAAATTCCCTGTCAGGGCAATTATAGGGTGCAGTCTTTACTGGTCTACCTGTTTTCATGAAACTTACAGGAATGTAATCACAGTAACTAATACTCACTAATACTTAAAAGCTGAACTCACCTAAAGTATATTGTTTGAAAGGTATCTCAATTTTAAGATATATCCAAAAGATTAACAGCTTTTTAAATACTTAAAAATTTTTTTTAAAAAACTACAATGGTAGTTCTGTATTAGAAACATTGCTTCCAAAAATCATTTACATATACAAAAGCTGCTTCTGTAAACTTTGCTACCTTACTTCCTTCCTGCTACTTTCCAAACACTTATTCCCTGTAATAAAATTAATAATCTATGAGTTTTTGTTAAATCATTATAGAAAAAGGAAATCAACACAGATCATCTTTTTCTGCAAATAGTGAAGCTGTATAACAAAATTATTTCAAAACTAAAGGTGCACAAATACAGTTTTGCTTGGGTAAAACAACAGTACCAGGCCTCCTGGAATTTATTAAGTGCCATGAAAACCATCTGTGAAGACTTCTATCTAAATCAATTCTAAAATAATCTGCCAAAAAAGCATTCACCATTTAAGTTCACTGAAAACACTCCACTCACTTCACTTGACCGATTCTCAGACTTTATTATTCAAGATAAAAAAACCCCATGATTCTTAACCATCCTAATAGCAATTTCTGTATGTAGAAGATTGCTAGCAATTCATTAGAAAGTTACTATTCCAAGGCAACTGCATACAGCAGAGTTTAGCACAAAAAGTTTCTAAATAAGAACAAAATCACAAGAGCTAATTCCAGCTGTAATTCACTCCAAGGCCACCAGTTACATGTATTCTTTAACCTTTAAAGTCAAAGTGTTAACTAATCATTAGTTAATGAATTTGATGTTTCTTTTCAGCAACATCAATAAAATTTATATGTTATCAACTTAACACACTAATGCACTTCAAAAATAAAAGAAAGTTTTAACCCCTCTACCCTGATGTGGTTTTGAGTAGAAGTGAGGACTGGGCGTATATGCCATATTATGGACCTCAGACTAGTACAAGTTTAGATCTTTCTTAAAAGGCTCTCTTTTTCTTGCAAGTCAGCAAAGCAGACAGGAGAAGTACACAGCAGCAGTACTTCAGAACTTTTTTTATTAACGGCTGATAATGTCCTAGTAGGGAAAATGCAGGCAAAGCAATCAAAAGGTGCATGACAAGCAAATTATTGTGTCCCCATACTCTGCACATATCACACAATAAACAGTTACTATTTACTTAATTTGTTTAATAGTTTAATAAAAAGTACTGGTATGCAACAAACCTAGTGCAAAGGAACTTCCAGCCACCACAGATAAACCATTCTAAGCCTCTTCTTCTCTGAGAAATTCTGGCTCTTGGTAGAGTATGGTAATCACTCTCATCATTTTCAAAACCTTCTTCTGACATCATTAGTGGCATTTCATCCAAATGAGAGGACTCATCTTCCACTTGGTACCTGGCAAAATGAAATAAAAACACTAAATAAATAGCCAATACATCATTTTTTATTACCGGGAATCTCCTAAAGTAAGAAGTTAATTTTTGCCATATGGAATTTTACTTGAGAGATATTTTCATCTAAATAACTCATGTATTTGTGCTAACGCATCAACAAGAAATTCCGATTTGAGTTAAAAATGTGTAATGCAGCAAAAAGGCCTGCAATCAGTCATTGTCAATCATAGTATAAATAATTTGTTTGTTATACAATTTGTACATACAGAGCTGCAACTTCATACTTTTCAAAGGATTCTTTGTAAGATTTTGCTAAACAGAATTTACTTGGCAAAGTTTATAGCAGATGCAAATGACTGAGTTTTCATGGAAGTACAGACTTTAGATTTCCACTGAGCTTCTTCAACTTGCTTTCCTGATGTCTATTCCTGTGTGCACAGGTTGCTATTTGAGTCACACTTTCTACAAAACTCATCAGTATCTTAGTTTTAATTACTAAAACATTATAGTTTTATAATTCTACACAAAAACATTCAGTGAGTCAAAACAGATTTGCCTGTGGGATCTATGGAAACAACACTAAGCTAACAATGGTCCTTTCCTCACCAGAAACTATTCTCCACTTCAATCTTACATTTCTGGAATGCTTTTTATGCCAAGACAAAACACTGGAATATTCAATATGAAAATTCCCCTAAGTGCATGTAAATTGAGTAACTTAGTTCATATTTTTATACCATTGGGAAGATGATTGAAAGAAACTGCACTATTACTCAGGTTTCCTTTCACAGACTATTAAAAGGACTAGTAAGGATATTAATTAGAAGAAAATTTTAAAAGGAATTAAACATTATAGTCACGCAAAGATCATCTACTTGTATGCAATAACACACACGATAACCCTAATCAATAAAAATGTGCAATACAGAAGATAAACAAAATGGTCAGAAAAGCTGGCTGCACAAATGCTTACAAAATACGTAAAAAACGTATCAAACTGAACACAAAAGCAAAAACTTTTAAATACATAAAAATATTACTTGACAGTATTGGTAATGGTAGTTAAGCAGTCTTTAAATAGGAACAGCTGATGAAAAAAATATCTGATCAGAATAAATCAAAAGATATTCTGCATATGTATTTTTAAAATTTCTCAAATACTTTACAGTTCGGAAGACTAGTAGGCTATCATCAATCTATTCTTTGTGTAATATATAATTTATCTACCTTGAAATTATTCTTGCACTGGGAATAGTGAAGAGTAATTCCTAGAGCTCAGGAAAAAAAAAAACAAGAAAAAGGATTGAGTCACAAAAAAAAATTATGAGTGTTTGGCACAGAACTAGTAAGTTTGATTTTTATAAACTGTATTGTACAGTCATCTCTTACTATGTGTGTCCTGGGACTGTCTCATTTTCCCCACAGCAATCTAAAAACAATCTATAAAAAAATAGTAATTAACAAAACCAAAAATCCATTCCCTTTATGTGAGAGAGCAGCTGGATCGCGTGGAGCTCTGCCTGATGATGGATGAGGAGCCAACTGAGAGCTTCTGGGTTAGGATTAAAGAGAGGCCAGGTAAAGGCAACATTATCGTGGGTGTTTGCTACAGACCACCTGAACAGGAAGAACAAGCAGATGAGGCCCTTTACAGACAGATAGGAGCAGCCTCACATTCGCAGGCCCTGGTCTTCATGGGGGACTTCCACCACCCTGGTATCTGCTGGAGGGACAACACAAAAGGACATAAGTGATCCTTAAGGGTCCTGCAGTGCTTTGACAACAACTTCCTCCTCCAAGTAATCAGAGGAGCCAATGAGGAGAGGTGCTATGCTGGACCTCATACTCACCAAGCAAGGAGGGGCTTCACTGGGGATGTGAAGGTCAAACACAGCCTTGGCTGCAGTGACCATGAGATGGTGGAGTTCAAAATCCTGATGGCAGGGAGGAGGGTGGCAAGCAAGCTCACAACCCTGGACTTCAGGAGAACAGATTTGGCCTTTTCAACAACTGCTTGGAAAAGTCCCATGGGATAAGGCCTTGGAGGGAAGAGGGCCCCAAAAAAGCTGGTTAGTATTCAAGAATCAGCTCCTCCAAGCTCAAGAGAGTTTCATCCCAATGAATTGGAAGTCGGGCAAAAATGCCAGGAGGCCTGACTGGATCAACAAGGAACTCCTGTCCAAACTCAGACACAAAAGGGAAGTGCACAGAGGGTAGAAGTAAGAACGAGTAACCTGGGAGGAATACAAAAACATTGTCCAAGCACCCAGAGACAAAGCTAGGAAAGCTATAGCCCAAATGGAATTGAGTCTGGCCAGGGATGTGAAAGACAAGAAGTCTGTAAGAACATAGGTGACAAAAGGAAGGCTAGGGAAAATGGGCTCATTGCTGAATGAGATGGGGGACCTGGTTACACAGGACATGGAAAAAGCTGAGGTACTGAATGCCTTCCTTGCCTCAGTCTTTACTAGCAAGACTGGCTTTCAGGAGTCCCAGGTCCCAGAGAGCAGGGGGAAAGGCTGGAGCAAGGAAGATGAGGATAAGGTCAGGGAACACTTAAGCAAACTAGATATACATAAGCCTATGGGCCCTGAGGGGATGCACCCATGAGTGCTGAGGAAGCTGGCAGATGTCACTGCAAGGCCACTTTCGATAATCTTTGAGAGAAGATTGGGAGAAGTGACTGAAAACTGGAGGAAAGCAAATGCCACTCCTATCTTCAAGAAGGAGGACCCAGGGAACTACAGGCCTGTCAGTCTCAACATGATCCCTGGGAAGGTGATGGAGCAGCTAGTCATGGAAACCATTTCCAGGCACATGAAGGACAAGAAAATCATCAGGAATAGTCAGCATGGCTTCACCAAGCCATGCTTGACCAACTTGATAAACTTCTATGATTAAATAACTGGCCTGGTAGATGAGGGGAGAGCAGTGGATAGTGTCTACTTGGACTTCAGTAAGGCCTTTGATACAGTCTCCCATAAAATCCTCAGACAAGCTGTTGATGCAGGGGGTGGATAAGCAGATAGTGAGGTGGACTGAAAACGGACTGAACGCCCAGGCCCAAAGGGTGGTCATTCAGTAGCACAAAGTTTAGCTGGAGGCCAGTAACTAGCTGTGTACCCCAGGGGTCCATACTGGGTCCAGTCCTGTTCAACATCTTCATTAGCGATTTGGATGATGGGACAGAGTGCACCCTCTGCAAGTTTGGAGGTGACACAAAACTGGATGGAGTGTCTGATAGGCCAGATGGGTGGCTGCCATCCAGCACAAACTTGACAGGCTGGAGAAGCGGGTTGACAGGAATCTCAGGAAGCTCAGCAAGGAGAAGGGCAAAGTCCTGCACCTGGCAAGGAACAATCCCACACACCAGTATAAGCTGGGCGCCACCCAGCTGGAAAGGAGCTTGGCAGAAAAGAATCTGGGGATCCTGGTGGACACCAGGTTGAACATAAGCCAGTGACGTGCCCTTGCCGCAGAGAAAGCTACTGGTATCCTGGGCTGCGTTAGGCAAAGGGAGGAGCAGCAGGTAAAAAGAGGAGATCCTTCCCCTCTGCTCAGCACTGCTGAGCCCGCACAGTAGACTTCTGTATCCAGTTCTAGGCTCCTCAGTACAAGACAGACATGGACATACTGGAGAGAATCCAATGAAGGGCCGTGAAGATGATAAAGGGACTGGAGCACCTCTCCTATGAGGAAAGCCTGAGAGAGCTGGGACTGTTCAGCCTGGAGAAGACAAGGCATGGGCAGGATCTTATTAAAGTCTACTATTCCTGAAGTGAGGTTGCAAAGAAGACTGAGCCAGGCTCTCTTCAGTGGTGCCCAGTCACAGGATGAGAGGCAATAGGCACAAACTGAAACACAGGAGGTGCCATCTGAACATCAGGAAACACTTTTTTACCATCAGGATGACTGAGCACTAGCAAGGGTTGTCCAGGGAGGTTGTGGCATCTCCATCCTTGGAGATGTTTAAAAGCTGTCTGGACGTGATGCTGGGCAACCAGTTCTAGGTGGCCCTGCTTGAGCGGGAAGGACTTCTGCTGACATAGAACAGCACCCTGAGCAGTATTCAGTCCAAAATCTTGATAGACAAACCCAGTATTTTAAAAAGAAAGTAACATTAGAAATACCAGGACTAAGCATGAAAAAGCACCATCACTGGATTTGCATTTTCTCAACTTACTGTACATTTAATACAAAAATCTGAAACGATTTCCTTTTCCCCTAGATTTTCTGTGTTATGCCCTGTTGTATACAGGAATATATTAAAGCAGTTAACGTTTTTGGATGCCAGGAAAGGGAGGGGGGGAGGAAGGGATTGTATTGTAGTATTAAATTTCTATTGAAAAGGTACACAACATACTTTACACTGGCTATGTAATAAATTGGTATCAACACAGTTAAGAAGGAAGATCTAATAAGGAAGGAGAGAAAAAAAAAACAAACCCAAACCCACTATTGGTTAACCAGTCATTAGCTAGATACTTCCTTTTTTGGTTGCCAGGTCATGCCCTGATTTCGGCACCTCCTTTGAATCACTTGGTATGGGACGTCATTAAGGGATGTTAAAAATGCGTTCAGACCAGATCAGAAAATAATGCATAACTAGGAATAATAATAAACACACACCCTGCATCCCCCCTGGCCACAAGTCAACTAAGTAAGTACGTCAGACCTTGTGAAAAAAAATCTTCATCTGTTTCAAGTGATGTAAAAGCACAACCACACTGCAGAAAACACAAAAAAAAGTTTCAACTAAAAAACTGCATAAATCTGTTAAAAGTTACGAGTTCCCAGAAAGTTAGTTATGTGAAAATATAGCATGGAAAATGCTTTCAGACTTATTACCACCACTACCCACTTCAAAAAAAAAAAAAAAGAAAAGGAAAATAAAGTTTAAAATGAACATGAAAAACACAATCTTAACAAAAAATGTTGTTTGCAAAAAGCTGCATGTGATGTTTAGTTTAATATGGCAATCTGGCAATATGTTTTCTGTTCCCATTACTATCAATGGTCATTAAGAAAAAACATTATAGAAAAAATTCTCTTCACAAAACAGAGCAGTTATACATGTTAATCTGTAATATTATACTAAATTATATGGATTACTCTCAGACTAGACTAATCTTAACATTAGACAATAAAACCACTGCTTAGAAAATAACGTTAGACATTACTTTATGCTAAGACTTCCAGTAAGACAGGCCTGTGTTTAAAAAGATTCACATTCAATGCTTTTATATTCTCTCCTGGTTAAATTTGCAAATTACATTATCACAGTTTTAATACAGAGCTTTCCGTTGCATTGTGTTTTGCTTTTAGACATCCAAACAACAAATAGTGTATTTGTAGCACCATCCAGTGAAATCACAATCTGCTAGCTGTACTGGAGTATACAGCAAGATATTGCAAAGTAACAGATCCCTTTTACTTCTGTACGAAGCTAACAAGTGTCTGATTCAGAAAATAATATCCTTTATATACAAAGGTAACACAGCAAACATGGTTAAAGTCTCTCTTGAAGGAACATACTAATGCAAGAGAATTATGGGAGAGAGACTTGACTGAGAAACACATTCCCAGACATACATTCAAGTCTACTCTTGTAAATGTGGTAATATCTGCAGAGTACATCGATGTCCTAATCATAATTTCTTTAAGGGTTTTTGCCATTATATTATAAACAAATATTTTTTTCACAATCAGTATCTAGGTTTGCTCTTTTAAATATGGAACTTCACCAAGTAGTGAAGATAATGATCATAAGCACCATCATGTTTAGTAATCCTGACTTCAAAATACAGCCTCTGAACTGGCAAGCAATTTATTCTGTTTCAAAAGCAATTTTGCTATTGTGTTGGAAAATTGTACTTCAGTATTTAAAAACAATAAGATAATGAATAATGGATTTTTCATAACTAGGATGAGGACAAAAATCTTTATGTCTTTGTTACCTAGCATTTTTCTGCACTTAATTGCTTGAAGTGCTGATTTTCCTTGAGTGACAAATCAATTAAGTATAATCCTAGAAACTTTTATTAAAATAGGGAAGCACTGAAAGCAACATGAATAAAGAAGCCAGAGTGAAGACATCAAAACTCTCAGCATGACTGCTACTAAATCAGGTATAAAGACAACGATCTTGACAAAAATATGGTTTCCTAAGGAAAAAGAAACATTAATATTAAACAACTTTCAACAAAATCTGACTACTGTTAGAAATATCATGTAACAGATTTAACTGAAATGAAATGTACATGTACAATAAATACTTTTAAATGAAATTTTGATATAAACATCTGCTGTGAAAATTATGCTTCAAGTTACCTGTACCTACATCATTCCACTTTGATGTCTGTTTGCCAGAGTAGATGCAGCTGCAGAGTTCCACGGATGCCATAAATGGTAATGGAAACCATTTTAATTGATTTAAATCTAACCTGGCTACCTATTTAGATCCATAACTATTTCTGTATTTTCTGCCAGCTTTCCATTGTTCTAAAAGAGCAATGTTAAAGGGTGTAGTAGGAAGGTGCAAAGGGCAGGGCAATCATGACTGCATGTTCTTCTGGTTTTACTCACTTGACAAATGCAGAAGAAGTACCTATGATGGGTTTTTCTATCTGCCTGCTTAAAAGACCCAGGTAAGATAGAAGCACTGTGTCAGATACTGCATAAATATTGTTTCCTTGTTGCCTATCACTTGTGCTATATACCATAATTCACAAGAAGGAAAAACAAAGCTGATGTCTTAAAGCAGTATTTCTCAAACCTAGTAAGGGAGGGAAAAGGAATGCGTGGCCACGAGTCTACACAGGAATTGGACATAGAAGATGGCTGTAGGATGCAGAGTAGCATGGAAGAGAGGCAGCAGTGGGAAAAGTTCCAGCTGAGCATCTGAGTAGAAAAGCTGAGAAAGACCAATTAATGGCGGTTGAGCTACCACCTCTTGCCACTAGACCATGTCCCATCCCACCAAGCACTAGGGATTTGGTTCTGTGGCTGCTGCCAGCCCCAGGACTCCCTCTGCTTCTGGTCCTGGGCAGAGGAAAGACTGAGGGAGTAAGCAGCACAAACTATCTCGCCCGTATCCTGCTCTGCTTGAAGTAATTCCTCCAAGGGTTAACCTAGGTGAACACCTTCCCAGTCTGAGGATAACAAAGGATACTGCCAAACTGTAGAGATGTAGTAGGAGGAATAATGAGGAAAGGGACAGGCATATTTATATAAAGAGCAAGAAGAACAAGCCACCAAAGCAGCAACTGCTGTAGGCTGCCTGAATCACTGATGTAACTGTTCATATCCTGTCCTGTGACAAAGAAAAAAATCCCAGGAAACTCTATACAGCAGCAGGATAAAATTTATTAAGAAATGTACGTTCATCCATAACCATGCTTATAAGTTTACAACATATTTTCACATAACTGCTCCTCTTGTTCAAATATCTAGTGTCTCCATAAAACAGATTGCTTTGCTAGAAGCTACCTGAGAAAAAGCAAATTACAAATACTTATTTTTTTCAAATATTCTCCTGCATTTCTAAAGATTGGAAGTTACTTTTTCCTTCTAATTTCAAAAACTTCTATGCTCTACACAGCAGTAAATTCAGTTAAACTACAGAGCAATCATGTTGTTCCCAGATTACAACAGAAGTGGAAAATGGAAAAATCTTCTACAGGTAAGTGCATGAAGTTTAAAGAATTTCCTTTAACCTCTTCCTCCAAAACACAGAAAAGCTATTTCAGAAGTTTTTAGAATTGATTAGAGCTTGCCACTATTTGTCTCTATTTAGCTTTAGTTATGGCTCTAATGCAAATGCACCCCTAATCAGTATTACTTGGGAAGTCACTGAATCTAAGTCCTGGCCTAAAAAAAAGATACATACACACACACAAAATAATCCTACTACAAATTTATATGCATTATCAGGGACAGGTGTGTCAGAGATCTCTACATGGAAGATGACACTAAGCACAGTACTCCAACAGTTATAACAAAAAAAAAAAAACCCACACACATTTGGACAGCTTTTAAGGAAGCTGAAGATTTGTAGAGCTGAACATTTATATCCAGTTTCAATAGTTAACTTTGCTTTTGTGTCCTTGCATAACAGGATCTTTAAAAACCTATTACAACACTCCCATCATAGTGCATGTTTATCTACCGGACAACAAAATAGACAGAAGGAAAAAGTACTTCTACTGTACGCAGGCAAGTTTATTACTGTGTCATTAAGATGAATAATATTTACTGCAGTAAGACCAAATAAATCAAGTTGCCCCCAGCCTTTCACAAATGATGCAGAGAGACATTCTGCAAAAACACAAGGCAGCATTTTTGATCAACTATTACAATAAAAAAAAAAAAGCTGGCATCTTCTGCCATGCAGAACTAAGGGAAAAATCCTTACATCTATTGAGATAAAGGTCTAAAAGCAGACTACATAGTTATTACCAAGGCAGCTCCCTTTCATCAGTAGCTTATCAAAAATTGCTTGTCACAGATACTACAACTATAGGTTCCACTAGACACTTACATAAAGCAAATATTCTGAATGCTATTTGCCTTCTCTCTTTCCTAGCTCACACTTTCTTACCAGAGCTGTATACAGATGAAGCAAATTCAGCAGATCTGCATAATGAAGCCTTCACGAAAAAGGCAACCTTCCGTATTCCCCTTTGCTTACCTTACAAAGTGCTACGCATATCCTAATATAAGATCTTTTTCAAACCATGACAAGATGAGTGAGTCTCTGTCTTTAACAAATAGGTACCAGAAATACCTAAATACACAGCAGGACCTGAGGAAACATCATCTAGATTCACCAGAACCCTACTTTTAATTAGTAGGGTACGTCATTGATCACAACAACAGGATCATTTTATCACTGTCACTGGGTATTGTTATTGACATTGTATCCCAATCAATTGTTTTCTCTCCCTGTTCTTAGCAATCCAAATGCCTGCCCAAGCAACACAAATCACTGTATTTTGATACCACAGATACAAACCAGGAAGGCATGCAAATATAGGGCAAAAATAATAGCTTAAACATGAACAACCTTAGAAATACATTTACAAAGTTTATTCTACTGTGCATGCAGTCACATGTGCTCATTGCAAAAGACAGCATCATCTGCAATAGCAAATTGAAGTTCTCTAACATTTTTTTGCCCAATGATTAAAATGCTTCAGATCAGGATAATTACTCTAATAATCATCATGCTAATAGATTATGACTGTCTATCTTGGTGTGAAAGAGTACTATTAGTGCAGAAAAAAACATAAGGACAACTTTTTCCAAATACACAGTTCTAAGTAATGTCAAGTCAAAGAACTGCAATTAAATACTAAAATAACTTAAAGTTCCTATGTCATCAAAATTTATGTCTGCAGACAAAGTATTACAAACTACTTCTCGGGTATGACACCAATGAAAGTGTCATTGTACATAAAAATGTTGTTACTGTGAGCAGCTCTATATATATATAATATGGTTACCTGCATCATTAAATCAAAAATTGCTCTGAAAAGCAAAAGCCACAGAAACTAAAATAACAATGACAACACACACTGCATAACAGCTCTGAAAACATTAACATATGGCAAGGCCATTTTTCAAAAGTTATATATCAAACTACTTTGACCTTTGTCCCAGGCAAAAGTCTCAGAATCTACACCTATCCTAAATCAGGTGCCAGTCCCAAGAAGCAGTATTAACCTATGAATAAAGTCTTCAGCAAACAAAGCAACACGCAATCCAGGAATGTGAATATGTGAGCAATGGGCATAGAACATATATTGAGAAGTTAGAAAAAATTCACTGCTAACTTCTTTTTCTAAAAACTAGTGGCACTTCTTGAGAGAGTCTTGAAAACATAGACCCAACCACTGTTATACACATAGAACATCCCAAGTACAAAGGTGCCAGCAAACAACCCCATTAGAAGAATCAGAATTAAGAGACGGCATCTCAGATTCAGCCTAAAAATTACTCAGCAACATAATTCCATACCACAACAGTGAATCTCTGTCCAAAACCACAATTCAGGAAAGGCTAATGACAAAGGACAGTATGTTCTGCAAGACAGTGATATCAATTTCTATTATTTTTTTAAATGAAAAAAAAAAAAAAAGAAGTTTTTTGCCTTGCAAAAGAGACAAACACTTTGAATTTCAGGTGAAGACAGTAAAAACAGGGGGACAATAGTTCTCCTGTAAAAAGAACAAAAGGACATACATGATTGATCTACTTTTTAAGAATGGCATAACAGTACAGACAATTCTCCTAACTACGATTCTACAGAGATTTCTTTGCATCGCATTTGATCCTTTCCTCCTTATGCTAAAACAAAAGATAGAGATGAATATGTCAGCATAACATACAGCTGTGTATTTTAATGCGTTCGCATGTCCAATACATGTCAACATCTATATATTAGTAGCTGTAACATAAAACACTTATCAGGAACAACCACTTTTGGTTGTTCAGAGTTCATTGCACTTATAGCAAGTATTGGCTGAACCTGTAACGTTTGTAATTTTTGGTATCACAGTAACCACCAATACATCTCACTGAGTTGCCACCTCCAGCAAAGAAAATTTCTGTCCTACAGAGAAGTGGGTTAGACTAATCTGTAATGGTGCATCCACTTTGTTGCCAGTTCTGTATGCGTGTCACAGAGGAAAAAAACCACAAGGCAGGGGCTCTGATTTAAACAAAGCATCATAGTAATCAGGATGATGTGATGAGCTTTCTCTACGAGCAACTGCAAGTGTGCCAGTACACATGCAGACAATTAACAGACAGTATCCACTCCTGTACACTGCCACAGTTGCTTAACTTTCAGGAGTTTCTGTGACCATATCCTGAGTAATAGGATGAATAGCATTAACAATGCTATTTCTACAAGAAAGTAACAAACATCTACAGTTATGTTCCTGGACTAAACAATTTATTGCTTCTGGTCAAACAACAGATGTTTGAAGAAGTTACTGTCACTTTGCGACAGCAGTTTTAAAACATAAATGTTCAAAAGTAAATTCAGTTCCATCTTCAGAATGCTTTATTACAGAAGCTGTATTAAAATTCAAATTAATGTCAATATTGTCAATCCTTCAGATTCATCCGTCATTTTCAAACTCATTTTCAGGATGAAATATGTAGAGCCATTCAATTAACAGATGTGGCGAAGAGAAGAGCAGATTAAAATGAAACCTGTAAAACTCTGCCCAAATATTGCAAGAACTTCTGTTCTAAACATTCAGAAGTACCCAGGGAAAGAGATTCATAGGAACTAGCAACATTTTAGAAAAACTGCAAGAAATACCAAGTATCACTGCATTCAACCCATGCAACAGGTAGTCTCTACTGATACATGCCAATGTTTGTTTTTTTGAACAATTACGGACATTTTGCAAGGCCTTCCAGACCCACGGTTATAGCAAAATAAGTTATGAGCTTTCTGTAAACACCATTCTGTAAGAGATGTTAGGTCCTATTAGCTCCGATTGTTACATGGTTTCAACAAATAACATTTTGAGTTATTTGGGGAAGTTTTTAGTCTTAAGTATTACACTTAAAATATAAAAGACCTGGCATATAATTTGCCACTGGAATATGAAGAACAACATCTGAACTATGAAAAATCACACTGTAGTTCAGAACTAGAACACACGCTTCTAACAAACAACTGAAAGTGAGCACCAGGTATCAAAGTATGTTAACAAAGCTCACTTCAGATAACGCCAGAAACTAAAGAAATCACAGAATTACTGTACATGCATCTAGCATTATCTGTTGACATTTGTATGTCTATTTTTTGGTGGTTCACTGTGAAACCTAGCCAAACACCTTGAGAAATCATAACCGCAAGGACTTCAAGATTGCTGGGAACAGCTTCCATTTAAATGAAAAGCATTAGAACAGTAATACCACATTAAATCGTCTTACTTTCTATGTAATATGAAAATTTGTTTGACATTTGTAAGTATCAGGGAAGTATGTGAATTCTCAGTGAACTCTTGAGTTCTGCAGACTTCCATTCCATTTTGCCTGGAATAGATTCTTTTTTTTCCGCATGAAATAAGCTACAATCCACCAGCTGTTAAGCAACAAGTATCCTGCGTTTACCTGGACAAAGGACACATTATCCTATTATTTTGTTCTTTTTTCCTTCTCGAGCAATTTTCTTTTTCGCTAATGACATAAAAGAATGAGAATTCCAAAAATAACATCATAGCCGGTTGCCTTAAAACAGAGTTGCTCCATCAGTGAGCAAACCGCAGAGACAAGCAACGGCAGTTGATCTGTTCCGCAACTTGCCCTACTGCAACCACTTAATATATCTAGTGTGGTCATTTGTAAATACACTACTGTGACCCACACTATGAATAATCATGCAAGAGGATTTCTTCCAGTGAGTGAGTGTTTTTCATGACATCACCTTTGTGAATACCTGGAATGCAACTGAATTTATGCAATATTGGACACAGCTAGTAAGACCTGATTTTTTGGTACCAGCTCAGGAGTCCCAACACCTCACACCTTAGCCCTATTAGGCCAAATACAAGCATACCCTGACAGCAGCAAGTGCAGGACACCTGAATAAACCAGGTATTTTGCTAATGGATAAATGAGGGTTGACTACTGTTTAACTCCTTATCAGCTTCAATATCCCACTAGGCTTCTTGTTTTACTTCCATCAACCTCAGATGACAACACAGGCACAGCACAGTTAACTTCCTTCCTGTGTTTAGCAGTTGATTACTTTGGGGCTGATGATGACAAATACAAGTCTAACATATGAGAACAAGCATGTTAAGTCTCACTGCACATTTAAGGTGACCCTGGATGTTCCCTGGTGCTCTTTTCCCTTCACAATGTAAACAAAAAGCAGCAGCAGCTATTTTTCCTGTAGATAAATCCTTCGTGCTGAAGGACAAAGTGCTGAAACAAGTGCTGAATCAATCACCTCTTTTTCCCCAAGCTTTCTACAACTATGCAAGTTGAATATATTAAACAATACCAAGTTTTGTTTAATAATTTGAAGATGAACAACCTTTTACTTCAAGATAGATTTCCCTAGTTTCTAACAGTAGCACACAAACAGTTCTCTGTCCATCTGAGGTAGGGGAAGATGGCAGAAGACATAAAACCTGAATTTCTACTGCAAAAGTAATAAGCTGCCCTTAAACATCAGAAATACAAGCAGAACAGGATGCAAGCGTTCATTGAACCATAGGTAACATTTAATATGTATTTTTAATTATTTTTTTTAAACAGGCCTTAACATATACAAAATGAATATATAAAATACATTAATGTTGTCATGTTCATATATGAAGTACATCCCGGGATATTTCATGGTTCTTAACTGGCTACAGTTTTATACAGAAGTGTACAATCTCAGGTCTGTATCATCAAAGTTTCTTCAGGTGTGTGGGAAAAACATATTCCAGCTTTAAAATACATGCTACCAGTCTGTCAAAATAACTTCAAAAGCACAAAGCACATTAAGGACAAACACTGAATAAGAAAGTCTTTGTCCTCACTGCAAAGCAAACTACAGTAACACTGGCAGAGACTTCTACAGACCACTTAGCTCAAGCAAAAGAAGTCATCCTACAAATTAGCTTTGAGGCCACTAAAGGTTAGCAACTGATGAGTTGTATTAACTGATGTTGCACAGTAGCAGCGCAATCAATTTGAGTTAAAAACACTATCACACTGAAGTTAAGCATCTGTGTATAAGACTTTTAAAAGACTAAATTCTTCACTGAGGAAATAAATCACAGCAAGTCAAAGACTCTTGAGGGCCGAGAAACCACAGTACTGGATTAAACCTGAGATACCAACTCTATTATATTTTAATCAGTGTTTTTTTCTAGACATCTTCGGAAGTATGAATTATAGCCTTTTAGGCAAAATCCACATGTATATATGCATGTGATAACTTTCTGCATGTTAGAGACCTCAGTGACTTCACTTCAACACTCTTATAAGTATCTGCAACATCAGGACCTTTGCTGCAGTTTCCACAGGAATGCAAGGCTTCTTCAAAGTCTGTGCTGAAGATAAAGATTAGAAAAGCAGGATGAATCATTCATAAAGACACAGGAGCGGTAGTTCAATTATAAGCTTAGAGTCATAAGACTTACAAGTTGTAGTTCAACTATCTGCACTGCCATATTTCCTCTTTGACTTCACACAAGACACCTGTGGTAGAATCTACACAAGCATTCCCATGCTTTTGTTACAGGTCTATAGGACACCTTCCAAAGTACACAACAGGTGCTCTCACAAATCCAGGGCACGGTATTCTTGAAGGAGAGTGACCAACATACTCAACTCACTTTAAGAAAAATACAAAGAATTAAAGTGAGTGAAGAGGTTGGTACACGTATTCTAATTCTCAGAGCTCAAAAGAGCAATTTATTTAATCAAATGATCAAAATAAAAAAACGTAATAAACGTGCCTGTCAACTCTTAAAGGTTTTATAAACCTACAAGTAGTTGAACAAAAGTAATGAAAATCATAGATTATCATTTGTATGGAGGATCAGTAAGTTAAACACATTTCACTTGCACTTGAGAAACACATAGATTATGAAAGACCGTAACTCTGAAAACGTAATCTAAACTAGAAGAAATTTAATCCATGATCTTTGGAGGGTGATGTTGATCAAACAAGACAGAGTGGAAGAAGCAGATCCGTAATGAATTGGTAGTTCCTTGCTAGATCTTACAGCTTGCCAAATCTGCTTATAAAGCCAGGTTTAAACAGTTTGTATAAATAACTGTAATTACTGCCTGCAAACATACCTTCAAGAAACCTGTGTATGTACCTGACTTATGAACTCAACCCATCATATCTATAGCATTTTTCAAATCACCAAAACACTCCTGGGTAACCTACAATAGAACCACCTGATACCTTTCATGGTCTGGACTAAGTTTTTGCCTACATAATCCTCCCCTTTCCCTTTTTCTTCCAAAGCACATCACCTACTGAGAAGGTTACAGATTCCAGCAAGAGCTTCCCCTGCTTCAGTTCTCTGAGGAATAGGGATGATGATAACATGGCCCTACCTCAAAACAGAGGACCAACCTACTACAAATTGTCAGACGTTCAAGTATTAGAGAGATGGGGAAAACTACTACTATGGCAGACTGTCCTACAAGCCTGTGAATGTTCATGAAAAATATTTTTATCTAGTTTAAGAATCAGGACAACATAATTTAAGCCTAACCTATTCGCACAGTTTTAACTACCTTTTCTGTTAGTTATTCCATTCGGACAAAGAAATAAATACATTTTATTCATGATGAAATGGATTTATCACTGTATTTGAATTAGAACAACAGTACCAAATATTCTGTTTTTAGGATGTCCATTTACTTCAGATCCTACAACTGCTCCCTCCAGTCCTTGTGTCCACTACCAGTGTTCTACAAAAACCAAGAGAAGAGAAAAAAACCCTAGAACAACTAACTGTAATCATATCCTCCATTGTAAAAGTGCTGTCCAATGGACATACCAAAATTATGGAGCAAAGTTTTCCTTGCTCACAGCAACAGTACACCTAGAAATTATTCAGAATAATGGGAAGCAACGAAACATTCAATCTTTGCCTGAAAACTTAATTTGATGGCAGACCTTTAAACTGGCTTCCTCAAATTGCTTAACCCCCAATACAGTACATTTCAAGAAATCCGGAGTTATTTTAATTCTCACATTCAAGAATGTTTTCCGTGCTAATACACAATAACTACCTCACAGCATATTTACTACCGACGCCCAAACAACCCACGCAACGCGGGCATCCCGCTCGTAAGTAAACTACTGGCAAGGGTCCCGAGTTGCGCGGAGTTGCAGGCGGAGCCCCGCGGGGCTGGGGGGGGGAAGGCCGCACCTGTGGGCGCGGGGCCGGCGCCGGGAGCAGCAGGGCCGAGGGCGCCCTGCGCATCCTCCCGCGGGGCCCTGCAGCACCCCGCGCCGCCACCGCTGCCCGTCCCGGCCCCGTGCCCTGCCGGCGGACGAAGGGAAGAGCGGGACGCGCTCCCCCACGGGGGCCGAGGGGTGCGGCCAGGACCGCGGAGGCCTGGAAGAGCCAGGGGCTGCCGACAACCCCCTTCTCGGCCTACAAGGCGGCCGTCACCCTTTCCCGCCCTCCCCACGGACCGAGCAGGCGGTCCCGGAGCCTCACAGGGCAACGGGGCTGGGCGAGGGGCACATACCGCCCCGCCCGCCGTTAGAGATGCGGGGAGGGGGAGAAGCCGCCGCGCCGCCCCTGCCCGTACCTGTTGTGCCTCTGCGCCGTGGCGGCGCTGGTGTAATAGGCCGCTCTCCGCTGGGTGCTGCGCGGCACCGGGTGCAGCGGGATCTGGTCCGCCATCTTGGGGGCGCCCCCCCCCTCCGCCTGGCGCCCGTCAGCTTCCCCTCCCCCTCCCCCTCCCCCTCCCCCTCTCCCTCTCCCTCTCCTCGCCCCGCCCGGCACCGCTTCGCCTCGCCCCCGCCGCCCGCGGGGTGCGGCTGGGACCCCTGACGTCACGGCCACCTCCAGCTGACGCCAGGAGGAAGGAAGGAAGGTCCAGCGGGGCGGGGCCTAGGGATAAGCAAGGGGGCGGGGCCCCGCGGAGGGGGCGGGGCGGGAGCGCGCGGGCGGGCAGGGCAAGGGCTGTGCCCGACGGAGGGGCGCGCGGGGCGGGGCGGTTGGTGGCGGTTGGGACGCGCCCTGTGCGTGCCCGTTTGGGGTGCCTGCGGGGTGTGGCGGGGTGGGCGTCCCCCAGCCTTCGTTAAGGTTGGTGAAGTTTAATTTTTCAGCCTCTGAAGTACCACACGGGTGAGCCATGAGGAGGAAGAGCCGGAGGCTGTGCGGGTGGGATACGAAGGCCTGGCGGCACGGGTGACTCAGGCATTTAACAGGAACCAGAGAGTTCAGGGGTCGAACAGGAATCGCAGGAGACAAACCCAAGAGTGGCTGTGCCTGCTATTTTTTAAGTTGATCTAGGCAGGCTCCCCTTCCATCTTTTGGATGGCAAGGACTAGCTGTCACCTATGTTGGATGCCAGCGAATACTCGCGTGATCGCCGAGAACAAACAAAAGCACTGTAAACTGACAATGATTGTTGCCTGCCATTAAACAGAGACAGTTTTTGTGAGCCAGAGGTATTGCCCATGGAAATGGACATTCTGTAAGTCAGGGATAATGAACCAGTCTATGGGACCTCACAGGGGAAAGATCAATACACAAGTTACCACAGAATAAAAACTGGTTTGGAAGATAGATGTGTTCGTAGACCTACTGTAGGATGTTATCTCTCAATGTGCCTCTGAAATCAGATGCTGTGGGGAGCAAAAGGCCTAAAACAATCACAAATATGGAAGACTTCCTACAAAAGGAGAATAAAGGAAAATATATTTCTTCCTCAATGTCCAGTAAAGGTAGGAGAAACATCCAATAAAAAATTAAAAAGAATCTACTGGGAAAAATTTTCATTCAAAGAAATTTCCACCAAAAGAAGACAGCAAAATATGTCGAAAGTGCAGAACACAAGATTAAGTGAAAGATGCCTGGCAAAAGCTTTTCTTGATAATTTTTGCTTCTCTTCAATAATGTAAGTTGCTGGGGTCACCTTTCCAACAGAATATTTCAGATTTCATAGCAATAGTACAGTAAGAAGCCAGGTTTCACTCTCTAGTTGTACACCAGTCATTTTGCAAAATGCCTTAAACTTACTAATTTCAAAATTCTCAAAAAAGATTTCACAAATGACTGGGCTTACACAAGATGATAATGAGACCAAGATCATTGGCAATGAATTACTGATTATGCAGATTGCTTAAGCCAAAGGTGCCAGTAGGATGCCACCTTCAGTCTTCTAGAACATGGGATTTTTTCCTTTTATTGTTCTGAAGATACCGTATGGCAGAAAGATGTTCATGGTTTTGGTCTGCTGGACTGTGACCTGAAGTGTGCGGTGTGGTAACAGCAGCACTGGCAACCAAGAACAACAGATGGGTGAGAGAGTTGCACTCAGAATCAAGGAACTCAGAACCAAGGAACAGCCCACACTGGAAGGGACCTTAAAGATCATCTGGTCCAACTTTTCATGGGAAACGGAGCCAGATGAGATTATCTAGCACCCTGTCCAACTGCGTCTTGAAAACCTCCAGTGATGGAGACTCCACCACATCCCTGGAGAGATTGTTCCAGTGACTGATTGTTCTCACTGTAAAAAAATTCCTTTGTTATATAGAGATGAAACCTCTCCCAGTGCAACTTGTACCCATTGCCCCTTGTCTTCTCCATGTGGCTCCTTGTGACGTGAGAGCCTCCATCTTCTCTGTAGCCACCTTTTAGGTACTGGAATACTGTGATGAGGTCCCCACGAGCCTTCTCTTCTCCAGGGAGAAAAGACCTCCTTCAATCTTTCCTCATAGGGCAGTTCTCCAGCCCTTTGATCATCTTAATGGCCCTCCTTTGGACACTATCCAGTCTGTCTGTGCCTTTCTTGAATTGTGGAGACCAGAACTGGACACAGTACTCCAGGTGCGGCCTGACAAGTGATGACACCATACCTGGAGTACTGTGTCTACTCGCCAATGCTAAATGAAGTTGCTCTTATGACCCAGACATTTCAGACTGAAATGTTGCTGTACTTTAGAATGTACCTTCTACCTTAGAATGAGGGGGAATGGTCAGTACTGAGGCACCACAATCTGCAGTGTACGCTGAAGTATGCTCCTATCTGCTGTAGTGAAGGTCATGAAGCACTGGCAATGCTTACGATAGCTTGCCAAGTGCAAATTTCTAAGCAATATTTTGACTTTAAGCACATTATCTGGTTACTGAACTCACCGACAGACACAGAACACTCGAAGTTGAACCAGGAGAGCGGGAACAACAGTTACGCAGGAGCCACAAGGCTCATATGGGAATAAAAGGGAAAAATCCCTCTGCTAGGCATGTGGCAAGACTTTGCTGGGTATTTGAAGGGTTGCACTCAGAAATGCCAAAAAGGGGGAAGAGATTTATTTAGCTTTGTAACTGTGATAATCATTATAAAGTTGATGGTAGTACACCCATAGAATCATAGAACTGTAATTTAGGTTGGAAGGGATGTCCAGATGTCATCTAGACCAAGCCCCTGCTCCAAGACATCGGGTTTGATACCAGGTTGTTCAGGGCCATGTGCAGTGGAGTATTGAACACCTCCAAGGACAGCACAGTGTTTCCACAACTTCTCTGGACTACCTGTTGCAGTGTTTATCTTGTGATAAACAAATTGCTAATAAGTAGCAGATTTTCCATGTTCCAACTTGTTTCTGTTGCTTCTCATCCAATAACCATGCACCTCTGAGAAAAGTCTAGCTCCATCTTCTCTGTGTCATCCCATTACATAGTTGTATTCAGCCACAAAGTTTCCTCTTAGCCTTTTCTACTGCAAGCTGATCAAGCTGAGCTCTCAGCCTCACCTTATACACCATGTTCTCCTGACCACCTTGGTCACCCTTGCATAGACTCACTCCAGAATGACAGTGTCCTTTTGTAATGAGAAGACCAAAACTGGACACAGTCTTACAGATAGATACAGTCTTACATGTGCCAAACAGAGGGGAAGGATCACTTCTCTTCTTGTACCCGCTGGTTACACGTTTACTAATACTGCCTGGGGTGTAGGTGGCTGACTCTGCTGCAAGGGCACGTTGCTGTCTCATGTGCAGCATAGTAGGTTATGGTGTGGTACTGCCTGCCTCCTGCCTGCTCTGCAATGATGGCTGTACTTTATTCAGTATAAAAAATTTCAGTATAACAATTATGCCAGTCCTAGGTGCTTTCAAGGCCCTTGTTATTACAATTCTGTGCATCTCACAACTTTAAAATTTTAACTTTAATATTAACAGCTATATATTCAGAATGCTCATGTGGCTAATGACGTTACTGCAGTTCACTGAGGCCAAGAGAATGAAAGTGTTTTCTTTGAGTTTACTATTTTATTCAAGCCTGTAGCAGAGCCATTTAGAAACAGAACAGAAATCACTTAATTCACTAGTTAGCAGCCTAAGACCAATCTTCTTGTCTCTGCAGAAATTTGGTTATGGTTATTTGGTTATATTTCTGGTTATTTACCAGATTATTTGGCCTGTAACTATCTCTAATTATGTGTCAGTTATGTGTACGTGTTTGTAAATTCCATATGTATAGACAAATACATGATCTAGCATATGTAATAAAAGGTTTATTATTGGCAGACTTGTAAATGCCCCAGCATGGGACAATCATTAGGAACCATAAATGCCTTTAGAGTCTTGATTTCTTACTGAGTCTTATGTATTCTCTAAATCATTGTTTTATTTATGACTAGTTTAGGGTTTTAAAAGAGGAATACTTCACTGCTACCTGTGTGCGGAGAGGCTTTGAACCAGAAAGCCTACTAAGAAGAGGAAAATGACAGTTTTTTAATAAATCAGTGGCCAAGAAAATGACAAAATGGAATATGTATCATTTTAAATGCATGCAGTTTTGCTTACTTCAAATATATGTTTAAAACTTGCAGTTAAGACAGTTGCTGAAAATCTGTCATGATCTCAGCTTCTTGATCACTCTAATTGCCTTTTTGCATCGGTATTTTCATAAAATGGTAAAAACTCTTCAGGGCGGGGACTTTGTGTGACATCTATCATCGCTTAGTTCTGCCTCTAGATTAATGTAATTCTGTTTTACATTTTTTAAAGAAAAATCTTAAAATTTATATTAAAGTTTTTTTTAATGTAAAATAGAGACTTTGGCATATGATACTTAGGGACTTTTCAAGATGCCTGTAGCAAATGTGCCTGCATTTTGAAAATAATATTTCCTTTTCTATTTAGAAAGCTTGAAAGGTCACAGAATAAACTTGCTTTTGATCCAGATTTTGCTAGTCAGGCATCTCAGGCAGGTGTTATTTTGCTATATGAAAAAAGCTTTTCATTTCAGGAAAGAAATCTTTTCACATTCAATATTAAGTACTGGCTAAATAACATTTGTCACTTAAATATCATGATAACATACATTTGTGATAATAAGTAAATATAACACCATTCTGAAATAAACTTTCTGTATCATCCTTTCCATGTTTCTTTTTTGCATCTTTTTGCATTTATAACAAGTGGCAGAGATCCAGAACCTATGATTTATGGATCTTGTGAACTCTTGGTTTAACTAGAAATGAGCTGGCATGGAAACTGTTTTGCATTTGTTGCATGTATCTGCTACAGGTGCAGAACCTATCTGTAACTAGTTCTGCCTGATGTCCCCAGAGGGCATTTTATAATAATTTATACTTTCGCTACCATTCTACTTCTGCTGTAAATGTTCAAGGTTAAGTGCTCCTTCCCTCCTAATCCTGTTTATGTATCCAGTCTGGGCTAGGGTAAGGGGAAGAAATGAAAGACAGTTTGAAGCTAATTCACTCTTCACTATCCTTCTTGGAGCCAAATTATAAAATCAGTTATACCGGAGTAAATCTGTGGAAGTGATATTAAAATCAGTTGAATATAGAACAAAAGAAATGAGTTTCAGTAAGCCTCACATAATGTTACATGATACAAAATTTACATTACTTTTATACTAGGTATTTTCTCACCTCATCCTTCAAACCGCCTTGCATTTCCATTTTAATTGTGGAACTTTTTCATCAGTGATGAACTAGCTCAGTATCTGTCTTCAAATTTTCAGCGAATTGCAAATCAGTGCAAGACACCTAAAGGCTTAAAAAAAAAATCACTGGCAAAACCTGAGCCCAACAACAAAGAAAGAATCCTCTTGTCTTTACAGGAAGAGCTGAAGGTAGCAAAGAAGACTAAACCAAATAAATTCTTACACTGTCAGAGTGAGGGAGCAGAACAAATACAAAATAGAGGGAGCTAAAACTGCTTTAAGTTGTAATAATTCTAATAGCAGTGCCTTCATATCTTAATCCATATCAGTAGGATGTAACAAAATATTGTCTTGCCATGGGAAGGAAAAAAATTGGAGATACTGTTTTCTCTGAGAGCATCCTTGTTTTAAAAGATTACTTCAGACAATGAAGCCGCAGGCAATTCAGTTATATACCAAAATCAATGAGTTTGAAAACACCAACAAGAAGTAAAAATAATCATATAAATATTATTATACTAAAAAAACAAACTGGAATGCAATAGGTGCTCGAAACAAAACACTACTCACATATTAAAAAAAAATTACTGTTGTCTACGTAACTACAGGAAGGAAAATTCTATTTCTACACATTTTATTTTTAATATTCACAGCATTCAGTGTTTGTCAATTAATTGTGCTCCCAGCTGTTACACTTCTTTCAGACCTTCCTTCAAGGTCTTCTCATTGGTAAATGTCAACTCTCTGTAGCTCTGCAGGATTTATGGACTGCTAAATCTCTACTCCTCCTTTTGTAGTCCATCCTTACCAAACTGTGGGTCCCGCAGCACCGGCTCCACACCAGCTGTGTGCCACCCCTCACCTGTATTCCACCGAGTCTTTCTTTTAGAATAAAATACCAGAAATATCTTCTCCAATTAAATCAGTGACATCATGTATATGTTGTATTTTGGATTTTGCTAGAGTTACGTCTTCTAGCCAATAAAAGGTCTGACTGAAAAGGCATTTTCTCCAATTCACTTGGCAACAGATGAGGCAAAAAAATCCAAGCAAATCCTAGAGTACTTAAATCAAATTGGTTTGGAAACAAAGGTACACTTTGGTGACTTCTGACACAAATATCAGTTGTGTCTTCATTTAAGCTTTTAATTGTTGATTGTTGATAAACAAAAGGAGAAAATTAAAAATACAATGCTCCTAATTTTACTGAGCTTTCACAATGACCCTTTAGTGAGAACCATCTAGCAATTGTTCACAGTATCTCTTCAGTTATGTTAACCTCTAAGTTAAAAATGGCTTCTATATATGTTTAAAAATCCCATGCCTTTTAGTTTCTAGTTAGCTTCTGAGATACTCTTTTTCATTCTTTTAATGTACCTAAATTCAATGCAAATTTTTTATTTGTAATTGGAGAAAAAAAGCCTGTGTATTCAAAACTTTTGAGCTGGATTACTAACTTCTGATCTTCTCTTAAAACCAGAGAGTGTCCAATAAAATATTTCTGTGATCTGTGGTGCAAAATCAACAGCAAAGCACACCAGCACTTTGAAAGGACACAATTTTTTTGAGTGTTCTCAGTGGGTTTATTTTAACAAATTCCACACTGTTGATCTTTCAAATAAATAAATACAGCTGCTTTAACTACTCCTTGAAACTGAAATAAAATGCACCCATGTATTAATTACAAATTTTGTGTTGTTTCAGAGCTTCTGAAAAGGTCATGGAAGGACAAACAAGGCCCAAGTGCAAACTTGAGTATCCAGTTGTGATTGCTGGTATCTCGGACTCACTGGATCTGATTTCCTTTTGCAGTGTATGTTGCAATAGTGACCCAAAGCTTCAAGTGGGATTAGGGGGTCTTTGTTCTGAGAGCTATACAGAGGTAGATGAAGAAAAAAGTTCCCAGATGATAAGTGACAAAATACTTAATGTCTTGTATAGCATATCCTTCAAAAGTCAGAAATTACTTAAAATATCTTTCTCTGATATCTCTTCATGTCTGCCCCAGCCATCAGCTCAGGCTCATAGCAAAAAAGGTTTCTTACTTGCCTCAGACCTGCTTCTGAAACCCCTTTTCTCTCAGTCATTTTAGCCAGTCAGATCTGGCTCCTGTTAAAACCTAGACATCATCTCTTTGTATACTGATTTCACGCCAAGCAGCAGTTTGAATCTTACAGATTTTCCCTGTATAGCATTTTTTATCCATATAGGAAACATAATTTTACACATTCTTAGCCTCACGACTGCTACCACACCCTTTTTCTGGTATTGGGAATAGAAGCTACTCTCAGATCAACTTAGCATCATCACTTTCAATGTCTTGTTTCTTTCTATGTCCTTCCTCTAGCTTCTTCCCCAGTATTGCATTGAACATCAATCTGTTCCGCTCAATTAATTATTTCTCACTGAGAGATTGTTTCCCACCACTAATCATAATTCCAGTGTTTTTTGTTTGCTTGTATAATTTGCAGACGTTTTGTCCCATTCGTTGGGGAATTCCCCATAAATGGAAAAAAAAATTGTTCACTGCTCTTTTTCAGAACTAGGACGGGTCAGCTTCCTTCCACAATGCAAACTGAAACCAGGGTTGCCCTCAGTAATACTGGATGAAGAACATCAGTTGTGGTCTCCAGACAAAGTACCAGGATAAAGACTGATCAGTCTACAAACATGAGTTACCTGCAGCTTGCAATGTCCTTATCTGGTTCTAACTTATCTAAATCTGGAAGAATTGGTAGCCAAACACAGTGTTTGTGAAAGTAGATAATGTTGTGAAGAGCCTTAAGACTGAACAGGAATATATACTTCATAGCAGACAAAATAGATTATCCACAAAAACTGGCAGTGATCATAACTATTTTTAGTGCATTGGTTAGAAATAATACATAAGGTCTGAAATACATAGAGATTGAAGTTACCAGGATCTAATTTCTTGGACTACAGAGACATGGAATCCTGGACCATGATGTTAGTGAAAATAATTATATAACCAAAATTATAGGTACAAGATGCAACAAGCCAACAGACAAAACAAGATTGAAATGAACAGCTAAGGGAAGAGAAATAAAACATGTTGCGTGAATTTTTTTGTAGACTGTATGTACAACTGCAAGGATGATAGGACAGTCAACTGTGGCTTGCCATTTATCAATCTTTTGGTAAAAGGAAAGATTTTTGTAACCCCAAATTAACTTTCTATGAAAGGAATGTAAAGGAGTCCCTGTCTTGTATAGATTTCAGGGAAATCTATTAAATTCATTTTTGAAGGCTGCTAATACTGAAAAGAAAGGAAAGAGAGAGAGAGAGATGTGCATTGTATCTTTGAGTCAGAAGGTTGTTGGCAAGAGGAAAGCAGGGGAAGAGTCAAGGAAGAAGCTCTTCAGAAAGTGGGAATCTTGGGGAATTTTTGTGCTCTCATAAGTTTCCTATTTAAAAAAAAAACAACAATCCTTTTTGTGAATTCTATCAATATCATAAGACAGACTATTTTCTCTTGAAGCTGAAGATGGACTTTTGTTTAGGGATTATATGCTTTTTTCCAGCTTCTTGATTTTTTTTTGGCTTTCTACAAGTTCCATTTAAAACAAGCAAAGACATGAGTGGTCAGTTTTCACTCCATAACAGAGGTGCTTGAAAATAATTTCACAGGCTTCTGGTGCAGTATTAATGTGCAACACAGATTAAAATGAAATGATCTGCCCACTAGCAGGTTCAGCTGGGATTAGGACTGATTTATGCTGTCCTGCCCAGATCATTGGGCTATCCCTTGTTTCTATGAAATTTATGGATTATCACTACTAAATATTAATCTTCTAGGAAGCATGTAAAATCTCAAGTTGCATCCAGTTTGCTTTCTTGAAAGAGGCAAGTTAATTAGTATTTAAAAAGGGGAGGAGGGGAGGAACATGCCCTGCAAATTTTATATGACATTTTCAAGAAAATAAAGGTAACTTAGCTTTAAGGCCAAAGACATTTCTTCTGGAAGATAAGAACTGATGTCTTACACTGGGTTTCCCTTTGTACTAGTAATGTGCAACATAGTCTCTATCAGAAGAGAAAACTGATGTTATTAGAAGATTGCCCTTTGAGGACTGGGCTGAGATGGAAGCATCACTGATAGGAAGAAGAAATGTATCCTTGGGCCCTCTTTGAACAATGAACAATTTGGGTGCGGTGGTACATAAAAGATGGAGTTCAGAATGGGCCTGTGGCCTTAGGCTTCATTTCACCAAAGCATTCAGCAGATGCCTCAACCCTACTAGGGTCTCTGAAATGTCAGTGAAAACACCTCAGTGCTACCAGAGAGAATGAACTATGGGAGGAGAAAAAAATAACTGTGAGGTGAATGGGGTTCATGTGAGTGATCTGAAATTCAATTTCTCCTCAGTCATCTTGGTCAGCTCCTTGCCTCCTTACAGCAAGGAGCCTTTGTGCTAACGTCTTCGCTCCCTTGCAGCGGATACAGCATGAAAGGGTTTTGGCAGAAAGCTCAGGCAGGAACACAATTGAGGATGGTTAGAAACAGGGCCTGTAGTGTGACCTACCTGCAAGGGGACTTGTGGAAGGCTGACTTTAATTCAGTTACCTTTGTTCAGTATATATATGTGTGTGTGTGCATATATATATGTATATAAATATGTCTCATGTACTGTGACTGGGACTCCTGTTCCATCTATGAAGTTTGGAAAGTTTGCCTTTGTTGCTTGCTGTGGCATGTACTTCAAAAAGAAGAAATCAGCTAATGTGCCTATGGTGGGTTGACCCTGGCTGGACACCAGGTGCCACCAAGCCGCTCTATCACTCCTCTCCTCAGCAAGATGGGGAAGGAAGAAAATAAGATGGAAAAAAACCCAAAAAACTTGTGGGTCAAGATAAAGGCAGTTTAACAAAGCAAAAGCAAAGGCCGTGCATGGAAGCAAAGGAAAACAAAAGATTTATTCTCTACTTCCCATCATCAGAAGATGTCCAGCCACTTCCTGGGAAGCAGGGCTTCAGTACGCGTAGCGGTTGCTCTGGAAGACAAACGTCATAAATAATGAATGCCCCCACTTCCTCCTCCTTTCTCTTAGCTTTTATTGCTGAGCTAATGTCATATGGTATGGAATATCCCTTTGGTCAGTTTGGGTCACCTGTCCTGGCTAAGTCCCCTCCCAAGATCTTGCCCACCCCCAGCATGCTGATGAGGGGGGGAAATGTTGGAGAGACAGCCTTGATGCTGTGCGAGCACTGCTCAGCAGTAGCCAAAACACTGGTGTGTTATTAACACCTTTCTAGCTACCAATATAAAGCACAGTACTATGAGGGCTGCTATGAGGAAAATTAACTCTGTCTCAGCCAAACCCAATACAGTGCCCCTGTATCACCAGCAGTATTTCTGGGGTCAGGAGAGTTACAGTAATTATGATTGCCGCAGAGGGCTGACATCTCTTATTATTCACCTACCTGTTAAGATCACTTCACCCTCACTATTGGTCAGAGCATGACTAAAAGTCTAGACAGACTTAGGGGAAATCCAAATTCTCAGTGTGGGAGAATTGACTAGATGAGATATGTTATCAGCTGTGCAAAGCTCCTGAGGCACAAGCTTGAGACACAGGCCCTTGGACACAGAGTTGACTCAAGGACGTGAAGATAATGGAGTGAAACTTAGTACATTAGTACATACACACATTAAGTGACTTTATATGTGCTGACAAGGTAGTATCAGTGTGACACATCTGGCCTTATTCATTCTCTACTTTTCCTAAGTAAATTTGGGGATGGAGCTGGAAGTTGTCTACAGCGGTAAAAGCATAGGACCAGAACTGAACAGTAATGAACACTAAGAAAATCTATGGGCAATCCACTTTGCCTCAGTCCTAGTCTTGCATCTTGTCCAGAAAATCATCTATCTGACAACTTGTTCCAGGCTTATTTACCTTGCTGGAAAATATGGAGCATCCTAAGGCAGAAATTGGCCTCCATCCACATTGTATTGCTGATCTCTGAAGCATGAGGGTTCTCAGAATGGTAGACAACACATTTCTGGGGTGATCTCCATACAACACAGAAAGCAGTCTCAACACTTGATTACCATTCTCCATATCGTATCAATTACAATGTATGTCTGGCCCAAGCAGGCTTCTGTAAAGTGCCGTTTTCTCCTGTGCCACTTAGTAAAGTGCCATTTTCTCCTGTGCTTCAGAAAGTCCATGTTCCATGACAGTGAAGAGCCTGAGGTTTCTTCTTTCTTCCCTTGCTGAGGGAGTAGATTTGGGGAACCCCCGATGATGCAAAGAGCAGGTTTGCTGAGAAGAGAAGTGGAAGCTTTGTGGTTAGATACTATAAAGATACAGCATGGTAGTTCTCAATGTTTTTTTTCAATCTTTCTGCTTATGAGATGGAGTTATAAAGAGGAGAGAGAAAAAAAATCTAGGCAAAATGCGATCTTTTGTGCAGCTAACAAATCCCAAGCCCTGGTACACATCAAGAAAATACTTACTTTTCACAGCCTAGCCCATTCTAGTACATTGTAGGCACTGGTAGTTTCAGAAAGAGAAGATGCTCCTTAAATCCAAAGACAAAATTTTACCTGCGTTTGCATTCAGGGCATGTATAACTGAGATGCAAGAACCATGAACAAAATCTCTCGTAACAGTGTTTTACATATATTTCTACACATGCTAGCTAAGAAACTTAGCTAACTAAAATGACCATTTCTTTCTAGTATTACAAGTTGTAAACTTTCAACTCTAACTTGATGAAATGAGAAAGTCTTCATCAAATGCCTTCTAATGAATAGGTCTTCCATTTATAACTGCCTCTCCCATATCAAACCCACTAGGAGAGAAAAAACAGCAATTATTTATAATAACTTTATTGGGTATAATTTCCATCTTTGAAAGCTCTGCCTGCTGTTTTCAGGCTGTGCATGTTAAACAGAAATGCTTACACTTGACCTTGCTCTTGATCCACTCTTTGTGCACAGCAGTTCCTTTTTTCTTCTGAAAGATAGGTACAATTTGTTCCACATAAATTATACTGTACTTGCTATTAACATTCTTTTATCTGGTAGATTACTTACACTGATTATGTTGAAGACTGTTCTATGAGCTGTTGATAATGCAGGTCTATGATTTGGATGTAATATGTCATTCTTAATTTAGGATAAGACTGAAAGGAGATGACAGCTTGCTATAACACACACAAAAAATCAGATCCTGGCCACATGCAGTCAGGAAAGTATCCATGGTAGTGTTTGCAGCAGGAAGCATGTTCAGCCTTGGCATCCTGGCTAAATTCCAGCTTCAGTAATTATTCTGTCTAAATCTTCCTGCATTTCCAAATGGGTGATTATGGTATTTTCATTTATTTCATGCCTCAGATTCATGGAGCACATTAGCATAGATAACCTGCATCCTATATTGCATTGGAGAAGTAACAAACAGGAAAAATTATCCATACTTCCTTCTCTTAACAAATGGTTAAGACTGAGATAGACCCATGTGATTTAGCTTGTCCAGTCATGTCCAGAAATGCTACACTAGTGATTGACCAAAAGATAGGGAGTCTTGTAAATCATGATCTGGAGTAAGTGTGCTGTGCATTCAGGGTAAATGGGGCCTATTAGTAGATTAGAATACTGCAGGGCTGCACCCTCTTGAAGAAGGGATAGAAGACGAGAGGGATCTAGCCTTCCATTCATGCAATCCAATCTCTTAACAACAGGTTCCAAGCAACTGATGATTTGACATTGAATAAATCTCATAGCACATTTATGATGGTGGTATCACATCTCTTTGTCATGTGAGGAGCCAAAGGAAAGTATAGATAACAAGAATATGTAGTAAATAAATGGCAAAAAGTAGGAAGAACCCAAATATATTGGGTAAATTGCTCTGCCTTCGTGTCTGTTTCTGCACAGTGCTGAGGTCTTCCTTGAAGGTTCTCAGCACCCTCACTGATTTAAGAAAAGAAATTAAGGCGGCTGCTCTTGCAAAGTCTGGCTTCTCTGAGCAACCATCAGTGAAAAAACCTCCTGCATTTCATTCGCCCAAAGATTACAGTTTATCCCTGTCACTAAGGAAAACCTTTAAAATGTTAAAGGCGGATTTCTTCCATGAAGTGTAAACATCTCACACTTTTGTAAGGTTTTATTTTTCTAAGAGTAGATTTTTTTTTCAAGTTAATGCAAAAAAAACCCACCATAAATAGCCAAAAAAAGGTTTTTATAAACTGTATATTTCTGAACCATTTTTATTATGATAGTAATAATAAACACATAGATGTAGCCTCTCTCAATATTAAGCTTATTCTTATAAAGCCATACGACAAAAAAAAAGTTGTTCTACATCACCAAAAAAAGCTTTGTTCTTTTTAATGTAGTTCAGCAAAGAGACATAGCCCCAAAGCGCCAGTCTCATCACGTTGCTGCACAGAGCTGGCAATCAGTGGTTATCCAGTGTCTGGGTCCCAGGAGGCAGGAAACAGCTTTTCAGTGCTGAATTTTGTACTGTTATTATTTTTAGAGTTTCAGTATACTGCAGACATTTGCTTATATTCTTCTTGTATTTTCCCTGTGAATGAACTTGTTTAAAACTAAATATCCATTTACTAAGGAAAGATTTTTAAAATATCTTATTCAAGATAAAGTGCCAATAACATTCACAAGCCACTCTGGACCTTCTTGTGTACAGTTGCAGTCCTGCCATACTGAAGCCACTGGGTGTTTTGCTAGAGATTTTTGTTCTTATGGTTTATGTTGTCATAAGTCATTTTTATGCTATACACAACTCTGCAGAGCACAATGTTACACCCTTTCACCCTCTCCAAATGAGTAGCCAGGGCACCCTTCCTTGCTCTGTGTAGGTTAAGCAGAGTCAATAGGATTCAGCCCATATCACTGATGGACTGTTCCCAGTGTTTCGACATGACCGATACTTCCATCATTCACATTCAAGACTTAAGGCAGATACTAGCTAGTCTGTGACCTCTTATCTATCCACAAAACCTGCCCTACAGACCTGTGGTTTGGCACATTTTGTGGACCTATTTTCTTTGTTTGCAAATCTGCTCCTCACCTACTCTCTTCTCAGAGCTATGCAGGATTAGTGCTTCCTCCAGGAACTGGGCTAGAGAGAACTCTCACCCGTCTTCTATATGCACATGTGAAGTTGATTAAACCTTACCTTTGAGGGGTAAAGATGCTTATTTATGAAGAAGAAATCAAAAGACAAGATGCTAATTGACCAATTTTTACTTATGTGTTTCTGCAAGGGAGCAAACCAAAGTATCTTATTCCCTGCACACAGTATATACAGACCACTACTGCATACAGATTCCCAGTTCCCTGTATGGTCAGTACATAAAGCAAAGGCAAGAAGGAAGAAGCTGGAAAAAAGGTTTGGCTCCTCTTGCCAGCACAGTTCTGCCTCTGTAAATGGAAATACTACCTTAGTCCCCTTCTGGAGCAATGAAAATATGGTAGTTTGCGGTTCTAAGCTGTACAAACAAAATTGTTTTGATGGAAAACTGGATCAAAAGTGTACAAACAAAATTGTTTTGATGGAAAACTGGATTCTCAATTAAATACTTATTTTGAAAAGTCTTTCCCATAGATGAAAGGAAAGAGATGATGCCTCTTTCTAAGAGCTTTGAGAAAACGAAAAGAAAAATCAATCTGTGTTCAGCCACATTATTAAAGTTTCTGACAAAGAGAAAAAAATCTGAGTGAGACAATTCTAGGTTCACTAAGATGCTTCTGAGATAGCACAGCTGTTCTCCTGTCCCACACTGAGTTTTTATTGCAAAGCCACAGTGTAATGTGGTAGATCTTTTAAATGGCATTAAAAAAACCCTACTCCTCAAAACAAAAATATGGACAGCCTAGATAAAAACAAATTAATTTTGTCACTTTCATCAGTTAAGCTTCCAGGAGTACATGACACAGGAATAAGTTTATTTTTGTGTGATGATGCTGAAATCCTCATTGGGTTTGCTCTACTACTTGTGATTGCATAGTTAAGCGTACAGTCTTAGCAATTACAAAATCTTGTTTAAAATGTGTGCCCTGAACATATTTTTAAATTATAAAAACCAATAGTTCAACTCAGGCCAAAGAATGTATGGCAGGTGATCAATGGATGGCAGAGGTTAAATGAAATTCTCCTGTGTTTGGTGTGAGACACAGTTGAAGTACCTGTGCCATCATATATTTCATGTAAGAAAAAGCAGATGAGGCATTTTGGATCATCACATCTGCAGTGAAATGTTAGTCTTGAAAAACTACATTCTGAGCTCAAGAACTACCTCTGCAGCTTATTAACTTCCATAGGTACTTTTCCCTTTTCATTCGTGTAAAGGATATTAATTGATTTAAGTTGCTGCTTAAAAACACAAGTACTTTGTAAAGGATATATAGATATGCATTTTTATGAACATCCTCCTTGAACCATAACATCTGCTGCGGCTTTGAAGCATCCCAATACCATTATCAGCTGTTATATTCAATCAGCCACCACATTATTTATCTCAGTCAGTGATTATTTATTTTTGGTTCAGAGAGTTTGTGCAAAGATGGATTAAATTTTAATATTAACAATCTAAATGAGTAGCTAAGAACAATAAAAATTTCCTTTCTGTCATAACTCTAAAATATTTCCACAGGCATTCATTATTTTCAACAGTAAAAGGTTTTGGTATGTAGCTTTTCCAATGTTTCATGAAACTAGATAACATTTACTTATTCCAGATGTTGCCTGCTATTAAAAATAAAAAACAAAGCAACGTTATGGGATTATTATTTTATTTCTGCAACATTGTGCACTGGATATTATGTTTGCCTCTGTTTCAAATAATGTAATTAGTTCTCTGATATCAAATCATGATGTAAGCCAAAACTATGCAACTATGTAGTATTTTTATTATTACTAGTGTCATAATTTAATGCTAGTGCTGAGAATCTGACTCAATATAAAGCCATATGCAAAAGGCAATAAGCTGCATACAAACAGGAGAAAACTTATTAACATTACAAAGCTTTTTGAGGCGTGCCTTCTTTAAATGACGCAGTTGTTGAACACATTCTTTGGTGCTACAACACATCTAGTTTTTTTTTGCCATATGACCACTTCTCTGTATATCCAGCAGACAGTTCTCAGAGCTGCAAAGCTTCAGCCTAGTGGAAGAGTGAGATTGCACAGGATTTGGCTACTGCAGAACACATCCCTCCCATCACAACTGGCTCAGTTCTCCCAGGTAGTTCAGTTCATGGTTATTGGCATTGCTGTAAAAGTTTTCCAGAAGTGGTAACCAAGAAATACCCATGGATATATGTGCTGTATCTTCATTCTGGTGAGGAATTTTCAGAACCTCTTCAGGCACTTTTTCAGTTTCCTATGATTTTCTCCCCATCCACCTTCCTTTGGTTGCAATCATTATGTATTATATCCACAGCTTTGAAAAAGAATTAGGAGAAAAGAAATTCCTTAATAACTGTATATTGTAATAAAAGGATCCTACCCTTTACAAGTATGAAACACGTAAAGTGAACTTCCACAGGTAATGTTGGCTTTCGCTATTATTCTCAACCTAATGCAGTCTAAAATAGCAGCAGTTCCTTGATCTCTTCTCTTTGTAATCTGCTCTTCTGCCCAATTGCTCTTCCCATTAAGGACATTTTTCTAATAGCAAGTCTAAATGTTTCCTCTCTTAGTTTCAGGCCATTGCTCCTTATTCTACCAGAAAGTATTTATATTCTGTGATCATTTCCCCCTTGAGTCTCTGTGTTTTCTAGGCTGTATAAATATCAGAAGCGACCACACTGCAGGGTGTCACTGCATGTGCTGCGGTACACCAGTCCTCTAGATGGTTAGTATCATGCAGGGTGTAACACATGCTCCAAGGCAAGCGCTATAGGTGTTCCTAGGCTTTTCAGGCTCTTGCTTTCACTGAGTCCTCATAAGTGCTTGCACTTTGAGGAGCAGGATTTTTTTATGCTTGTCAGGAAAAAAAAAAAAAAAAAGAATTAATTGCCTTTCAAAGTTGCATGAAGAAAAAACAAACAAACAAGCAAAATGAAAAATACCAAAGCTCAGCATTTCTCTGTTAGTCTAGTTTAGCAAAAATAACATCACTGTTTGACCTCCAAACCCACACAGTCTTAATGCAGCTCTATATACTTTATTATGTCATTTAGCTACACTGAACACAGAATATTTTTTCTTAAAACCCCTGGCTTAGCTAATGCCAGGCAACTCTGTTAGGATCTCCACACGTCTTCATTCCATGCTAACCTTCACCTCTGCTGCGCCACTTCTAGTCTTCCAGGTTATGTGGATGGGATGTTCTCCTTTGTCCTGCCCCTGAATTCATTATTAAGTCTCAGGCATCCTTTCTGTCCTCAGTCTGAATCCCAGACTTCCCTAGTCTACTCAAAGTCTACTGCAAGACCTGCCAGTTCAGTCTTTCAGATCCTTACCACATTTTATTTCCTCTTTACCATCGTAGTCTAGGCCTTGTTCTTTCTCCCTCCTATTCCACTCAGGTGGCTTTCTCCTCTGTACTTGGAAGGCCTTGAAAGGACAAGAGGGATGTGCCTGATCTCATTTCTGGTACCACAGGAGCCAGGAAGAACATCTGGAAAAGGCTAGAGCACACTCACTGTAAACATGCCCCTCCATGAATGCAGCAGCCAGTCTAACAACTGTGCAAAGAGCATATGAAGACTGACATTTTCTGAAGACTTGTAATGGGGCCACATCTGGGCAGTTAATGTGCAAGAATGACAAAAGACACATCCCTGAAAGACAATGCTGCAGTGCCACATCAAGCCTCAAGTCCCTGTTCCTAACCATGAAGGCATAAGGACATCTCAGTGAAAGAGCTCTACTCACAATTAATATGGGCAAAGTGATATGTTTTGCCTAATCTCATTTTTAGAAGCAACAGAAATGTTTTTGCAGTGAGCAAGCAAATAAATCCCACCTCCTCACAGATCTCCATGGCGGATGTCTTTGATTAAAAGTTTAGTGAAATTATATATAACAGATAGTAGAGTCTTTATACCACAGGGATTGGCCATCCCTCACTACAGGCTAACCTATAAAATCCTGTAATTTTCTCCTCATTCTTTTTAGTGCTCAACCCTACTTATACTAAAATATTTGGCAAAAATTACCACTAGATTCCAAAAGACATATTTGATATGTCCTTACTTGGAGGTTAGTGAAAAGTTTGATTTGGGCTGTCCTCCATCTCAGTATCATGATCTTGCATGGAAAATTCCAGCTGTAGGTAGCGTATCTTTAAATAGGTGGTGCTGCTATCTAGGTTTCCTGTCACACTTATTTGTTCAGAAAGAAAACAGCAGCAATGGTAATCCATAAAGGTAAATATTTTAGTATGCTCTCTTCTGAAACAGATTTTTAAAAAATTATTTGCCAGGTAACTGTCCCCTAGATCACATCACTTAATTGCTTATCACTTTATCCATGAAGTTACATTCACTTGTACTGAATCATGTAATTGTTTAATGTGCCTGCAAAGCAGTCCATCATATGTATTTTTATCCCATAAGACATTTTCCTCTCTTACCTCCTTTGTGATCTTTGTATTTCTGGACATGAGTAGGGTATTCTTTGTGGTTAGAAGCCTGATTTGAGGGGCGCTGGACATGTTCAGACATCCATAATCATTGATTTTGTGCTTCATCATTAAGGCAACATCCTTAACCTGCAGAGAAATTTTTTCCGATTCACTTCCTTTCCCGATAAGCCACTGGGTGCTACAAGGGTGGGATAAAAAGCTTTGTCTTTCACCTGGGGAAGCAGACTTCAGCACTGATCTGGTACTCAGTTGAGTGACATCCCAGGTACTTAGAAACTAGTCTACTTCTTGCTTTTCTGGCCTTGCACATAGCACATGGATTAGACATAAGCACCTGTCTGCATTCACCATGCACAAATTTATCAGGTAGGAAAAAAAGAGGGTAAGGGAGGATAAAAAATCCATTGTATCAAACCATCTATGTGGTATCATCACCTAACATTCTGCACCACGCAATGGGCAGATAAGCTGTATAAACTTCAACATAAATATGACCACACCCTGATCTGTATGTAGATAAAGTATGTATGTATGTATGTATCCTGTCCTTCTGCCTCTGAACTGCTCTTTCCAGCTCTTGCACTTACTTCAGCATCTTGCAGAAGGGATATTAAGTTCCCATCTTTCGTCTTCCAGAAGCAAATCCCTCCCACTTCAGCTCCAGTTTCCAGGAGACTGCTTAGGCACCAGACCTGAACCATCAATCTGAACACAGAGGGAAAAGTCCTCGTTTCCAGCAGAGCCTGTTTTCATTTACAGAAGAAGCGCTGCTCTCCTCGACTTATTTGGGGCAGCTCTACCTCCTTCGCAATTTTACTATCCTTAGCAAAAAAAATCCTTTCACAGCAGATGTTTATGGATTTGTGCTAATGACCCCCTTGGCAGCTTTCTGCAGCCTTGGAAATTGTCAGAGAGGAACCATTGAGGTCCTGGCCAGAAATCAGATGACTGGATAGCAAACAAAAACATTTAGATACAGAACAAGATAGTTAGAGGCAAAAAAAACAAAAAAAAAGAATACCCAGAATCAGGAGTTGGAAGATACTCAGCAGAAATCACCTGCCCAGCCTGAGCATCAGCAGCATAGACCACGAAGCACCTGTGCTGGAGGAGCTGTCAGGAACCAGAGTCCTGAAAACTGAGCTAGTAGTCAACATCATTAAACAGGCATCCACCTATGCCTTCTAAGATTTGTATACTTTTCTGAACAGGTAATAGCTCCAAAGAACTGATGAAGGTAGAGGATCACAAGACTGATCCTTTCAAAGCTGTTCCATGAGGTAACTGGAAATTTGGATTCAATAGACATTTGAAGTCAATCAGGCTTAATTAATACCTTGGGTAGAAATTAGAGCTTGAGCTTCATGGTAGACATGAGAGTTTTGGCTAAAGAACAGGGAGTAGTCAACAGGATTGAGACTAACCATTGGCGAATATCGTCTCTTTAAACAAAGCTAAAGCTTGTTTGTACTGAATCCATGTTTCAGTTTAGCCCTCTATCTCCTCCTGAATGCAGATATTATAAAATATGCAAATGATTAGGAATAATGGTACAGTCTTTGGGTGAGGGGATATTGTTTGGTCCCTAAGGTGATAATTAACTAAGGGCCTAGCCAAATGAGGAACACATAGGAGTATCGTAAACTGTTAACCTGTCTTTGTCTTCCCTAATTAAAAATTAATACCTTGACCCCTTGTTAAAAACAATGTTCAAGTGTTGCAGCATTGTTAGGATGTAATGATCTAAGCTGTTACTATCCAATAGTACATTAAAGCAATTTAAAAACCCATGAATTTCACCACTTTCCCTTCCCTAAGCAAAAAAAGAAGGGGCTCTGACTTGTTCACTGCAACACTGGCTGTGGCAGTTTAGGTTATTGTCACTCAGCTCTTTCCTCATCTTGTTTTTACCTTTACAGAAATTATGAACATCCACATAGTACACACTGCAAACCACACATACACCAAAAACTGTGCATACTGTTTATATATATATAATACTGTATAAGAACAAAGCTGCTCCAACTGTCACCTCGTGCACAGTTCACTTTCCTAAACACAGACATCTGGTGCCTAAGATGGCCAAGACCTCTACATGAGGCCAGCAAACATGATGCAGGACTAGAAGAGATCTGCACCTTTCTGAAGTGGGGGACGAAGGGAGATAAGTGAGGGCATCTCAGATGACACTAAATTCTTATGTATGGGAAACAGAATCAAGTCTCTCATGTCCTAGTAAAAAGCCACTTCTGGTCATCTTGGCCAGAAGGATGAATTAACACAAACATGTTCACTACCTCTTGGGTTTACCACAGCCAGCTAAGATTTTTCATCTGCTTCCTTTAGGTGCCAACATTCAAAAAAAATTTATTATGACTTCAACCTGTTATTTAACATTTCTTGAAGCAGCTTCTTCTTAGTTTAGACATACTGCTGTGTACATGTATCAGAGAAATGTAAGGGAAAGGACACACTACTGCACAAGGCTCTTACTCAAGAGAAGACCAGAGGAACTAGATAAGTCTTTCTCAGTAGTCTCCTGATTATTTGGAACTTAGCTTTATCATTCAGTTTTGCCCCTCATAAACTACAGGTCTTGTCACTGAGCTATTATGCAAACACTATTGGTTCATTTATGTCTTAATTATTGGTGGAATTTCCTTTAACCCCTTGCTCAGAAAAGTTGACATGTTGGTTTTTTCCACATAGATATTTCAAGATAAGTAGCTGTTGAAGACAAAGGCACTGTAAATATGCTTGTTTTGAAGAATATAACACTGACTGTCACTAACATAATTCAGAAAAAATATACAAACCTCACTTTTAGTAAGATCTTACAAGATTTCTCCCAAGCTAATCATCTCAATATAAGAAACCAAAAGGAACTCATCTTTTTCTTTAATAATGAAATAGTCTTTGTCTTCATTTTCCTGAGAATATCTTCCTTGCTGTATGACAAACAATGATTCCTACATACAGGAAGTCTTTAGGGGCCTCACAGAAATTTTCTTTTTTTAAACATTTACTGACTTATGACAGCTGGTCATGGAATTCTCTGTTTTTCCCTAAGTAAATTCCTATTGCAGAAGAAATATTTTGACAGCAAAAATCCCCACAGTAGGGATAAATGAGTATCTATGAACATATAAGCTTGCAAAAATAAATCTGTCAAATTATTCATCAACTCACACAACAGAGTCAGTAACTGAATACGGTTTTCTTAAATTCCCTAACAGATTTTTAAGAAAAATATCAGTTCCAGCATATAATGCTTCTAAGTAGCTGCTCTTAAAGCAGTCTGCATAAATTACTTGTAAAGTAGCTAGAGGAAGAATCAGACTTTTTTGCAATGCCAAATTATTTCCAACAAACAACTGCAGTTTGTACCTGCACAACAAAAACTGCAATAATACACAAAAGTAGCATTTTTACTGCATAGGTTAGATTACTTTAACAAAACATTAAGTTCATGCAAATTCCACTTATCACTTTTGAATAGATTTATATTGCCATGGAAAAGCATTACAGTAATGAATAGTTCTTTAGAAATGTAATGAAATGTAGAGACAAAACACCAGAATACAATAAAAAAATAGAGTTTAATAGAGGATGATATGCTTTCTATTCAAATTCTAAGGAAAGTTTCCATAAGGACTTCATGACCTACTGAAATATTACTGCCATGTTACTGGAGTTCCAGCTACGTGTGTGGCCAGCAATGCCAAGGACATGTGTGTGCCTAGAGCTCTTAACACACTGTTGGTCTCTTATTAACTCGGGGAAGGATTGTAGAGGCCTATATGGTAGATGCTTTCTGCTCATCTAGTTGAGTATAGAGTCAAGACCATACAGGTGCCAAACGTCAGACATCGCACCCAATCAGTATCTGTTTCCCACCACGGAAGGAGTCAAGAGACTGAGCTGAGATATAGCTGTTTACACCCTGTACGTCTAGATTTAAGTAAAATGAGTCCTGTGCTATTGTACATCTTCCATGTGTGTTTTGCTGGAGAAGGAGGAGACAAGCAATGGCAACCGCCCTATTCATGGTCCTGCTCCTTACTGCTGGGCTCTCCTCCAGTACTTTGGTTTGTGTGAAGGAGTCATTGCCCTCAGTGACGTTACCATTATTCCCAGGGGAAAATACCTCAAAAGGTGAGTACCTAAAATGGATCCTGATTCCATGCAGAGTCACCTAAATAAAGGTGTGATTCTCAGTTATGCTAAGCACCAACGGCTCCATGTGCCTCCAGAAGAGTGCTGAAATATCCAGCTGTGGAAATTTTGTCCTAAATCCTTCTGGTCTGTGGAATGAAGAAAAAAATAATTTTGTAGCTTGTTTATAATGTTTAATACTCTAATTACATCATCTTTCTTCCAAGAAATAGACAGCTACATATCATACCGCCAGTTTTACCTAAAGAAAGCCATTAGCACTATCACTTTAATAAGCTCGTATCTCAGGAAAAAATCTGCCTTCTTTTTTTTTCCCAAGTTACACTGAAGACTGTTAGTTTGCAGTATCCTGCCAGCCTCTGGGCCTTCCTCAGCAGTTCTTATTTATTTTCCCCATTGACTTCAGTGGGAGTTTTGGGCTGTTCTAAATTAACTATAAACATTCAGGAAAAAGACCTAGACAGCATTGTGTGTGGCTCAAACGAAGCCATCTGCTCAATGTGCAGCCGTAAGTTAAAAATTAAAATAAACCCACTAACAACAAAACCAGAGTGTTTTAGGAAGTATTAAGAGATGGAATAGAAGACACTTTATAGAAGACATTTATCAGATGGTCCTATAAATCAATAGTTACCCTTCAGTTTTGATCTTGCTTACTGTCTGTTAGCACTTCTCACAAAACAGAGCAGAAATACAACAAACTGAAAGGACTTACAGGCAAGTGATCAGAGGCCAGGAAATAATTCCACATGTGGTGAGATTAAGTCTGTTTATGAGGTAGATGACTAAGAGGTGACATGATATAATTGTAATAATATCATTACAGTGTAAAGCCTATCAGTTGGTTACTCCTTATTACTAGGTTACAATACAAGATCGAGGAGACACCCTATGAAATAAAAAGAACATATTTAAGATGGTTGGCAATGTTTCTCTATTGTATAGCTATTCTTTGGATCTCCAGGTCAGAAAATACTGTTGAAGTAAATGCTTTGTAAAAATCAAGGGATTTAGAAATACATATAAATGTTAACACTTCCTACTAATCTGTTACAATGAAAGTTGGTAAGGGACCAACCAACCCTCACTTTCTGAGGACTCAAACCCCACCTGCCTGCCCACCAGCAGGGTGCCAGGCAGGCATTTGCCATATCTAGAGACCAGGAGATTTTAATTCCTCTTTGAAAAACAGATCTGTCCTAAAACAGCAATTGATGCAATATGATTATTATAATAACCAGCACACATGGGCAGTGAGGACAATTGTCTGGTATGACTATGTACAGTCTGGCAGTTTTTAAACTGGGTAAGTTCCCCTTCACTCTGGAGTGAAAATACATCAGTGAGGTTGGGCATTCTGCCAGATCTAAGCATGTCTTGAAAACAGTTAAGCGTCTTGATCAGACATCCCTAAACATCCTCTAAACAACTTGTTGTAAGCTTTCCTGCAGTTAGAAAAAACTCTACCCGCATTATCAAAGTAAGAGGCATTCCCTCTAAAGGGATTCATGTCTAGAGCAATGTTTGCGCTCCTCCCCATTCAAACATCCTTTCCATCAGAGCTGCTATATCACAGAAACTATTTTAGCTTCAGCTTCACCGTCACCAACTGAAGAAGGTGACCACTGCTGTCAAGTGGCCTTCTCCTTGCACTAATGTATTTGGTGGTTGCCTCAGGAGATTTCCATATTGCTAACATACAGGTTGTATTCATGTGGAAAAAGCTTATAGTCAACTGGACTACATATATATTTCCGTGTGCACACAAGCATATCCCATGAATAAAGGCTGCAAACAGCCTGTGGTTGGTTTATGTGCTTCAGGAGGTCTTGCTTCTTAATTTGCTTTCTGATGTCTGTATCAGGTAACTAAAGTTCAGCCATGACGTGATATGAGAAGTGACTCCCAGAACATATATATTTTTCCTTCTTTTCCTTCTTGAATGATATTTTTAGTATGCATTTTTCTTCTAAATCTTATTTTAGGAATTAAATAAGGGTATCACATAAAGAAATATACCCACTATGTTATGTATGAAGATGTTTTAATTCCATATTTTGCAGCTCCTTCAGAAAGTGTTCTAAGAGGATTTTTTTTATTTATTCATTTCTACATTCCTGCAAATACAGCGATCTCACTTTCACTGATCCTGTGCAAACATACTTGCTTCATCGGGAGTTAAAAGCTGTCCATATGCCTATTGCCTTGCACTCAAAGCCTGGCTGAGTAACGAACTGCACAAGAAAAAAACAATATATTGAAATATCTGTTTCACAGCCATGAACATCTGTCTCCTCTTCAAAAGTAACATAGAGTAATCTGGATATATATTCCCAGAGTGGAACTTTGGTAATTCAGATTAGAAGCAATTCTTGATGTTTTAAGGAGCCTGTTTATTACAAAAACAATTACACAACCCACCAGCACAGTACACAGAAAGGGAGAAGTAGAAGTTTATTTAGCAAGAAGCCTCCTGGCAGATGCCAGCACAACTGGGGCAGCTAAATTGGCTTATATCAATAACTCTTTCAGCCAGCTTGTAAAAAAACCTTCTGGGTCTAAGCCCTCTGCATATTCAGGCATATCAACCACCCCGACATTTCATGTGTGGCTTAAGCATACTAGTTCATCTACTTTTTCCCCAAAAGCTTTATTATCTTTCATAACTGCTCTTCATTATTGCTTTATCTCCTGTATAGGGAGTTTTGAGATCAGAAAGAATTTTTAATTTCAATCCTGTTTCCCCTGAAGTTCAGTCACTTTTGAACAATGTATTGAATAATCTTTGCATTCTTTGGGGTGAATCATTGGGCACCAGCATTGATGTGTCTCCAGGCTTTAATACAAGAATTGCGAGTTTAACATTTTTGCATGTGGACAGGAATGCCTTGAGCTTCCTGACCTGGAATAAGATGCCTAACTTCCCTCATACTTCCTTTTGTCCCTTTCTCCATACCCAAGAGTGACAGATGCAAATCACTACCCTAATTTCCAGTCTAGTTTCATTCGAATTGGTGCATTACCTTTGGATAACTTATTTCACAGTCATTGTCTGGTAAGCTTCATAGCCAGAGAGAAAACTTTGCTCTAAACTCTTATTTTTTAAACTCCACTGATCCTATTTCTAAGTAAATTTAAGCTGTAATATTTAATTAAGGAATAATGTAAATATAGGTCAGGTTGCATTTTCACAACCACTGTAATGTCTAAAGAGCATGCATCCTATAGGCAGTACCTTTAAAAGAAGCCCAACTTGCATCAGCAATTGAAAATAAGAATTTTAAGATATCCATTTATTCCCATATTAATGTACATTGTTTCAGCACTGGTATATTCTTCACAAGCAGCCTTTTGATTTAACATTGTTACTAAGTTAATATCAAAAAATACTTGAAAACTCATCTTAGTTGTTTGACTCAGGTTTGCTTAAATTGTCTCTTTTCATTTGCCTAAAGTTAATAACATGATAAATATTTGGCAGTCAGGAAAGTAATAATTTATTACACAGAAGGCCAAAGCCTGCTCAGTTACAATTGCAAATAGCCTATTATTCTTAAGTGCAGTTGCGGCGTTCCAGCTTAGAAGGGTTTTGAACTGTACATAAATTTCTGCAAGATAATTTTCCCACTATTAAGAAGCATAAAATGGCAATTTGTTTACTAAACCTTTAAAAAACCAAATGTACTGAATCAAAGTTCCTTTGAATCTCTATTCATCCATAAACTAGCCCTTTATTTTGTAGTGATACTGGCCAGCTGTGCTTTCAGTCATATCAAATCAGGTGTGGTTGCTCACTGTCCTAGACAACCAGACATCTCATTTAGCATGGCTTGTTTTCTCATTGTAGGTAAAAACATTGAAAATTATGATTAATACTATTTCATATGTTTCATTTAAAAATTAAGCAGGATAAATTCCCTTCTGTTCTTAAGAATTTGCAACGGTAATCTTCTAACCTCTTATTTTTCCTCCGCTTGACGCATTTTTTTCAAGATGCTCCTTTCAACTTCAGGTAATCTATATTACTTAAATACTGTTTTACAAACAGTAGGAAAAAGCCTATCCTAAGATAGCCCACCCCAAGATTAAGGGTCTCGCTGAAATCTGTGAATACATTAAACAGTATTTTTCCTATCTCAGTGACCCAAACAAAGCCTATGCCTCAAGGAGGTCACAAAGCTGAGGCAGACAGAGAACACAGGACACAGAAGACACCCAGAGAAGCAATTCATTGGGGCTTTTTGTCCTTCTTCCCTCTCATACATGATCAAGGGATGGAGAGGGCTGACCTGCTTCTCACTGCAGTCAATGGGTGGGCTCCTGAGATCTTTGCCAGCTCAGTGGCTCCAAGACAAAAGCGGGAGGAAGTGAAGGAAGACAGTTTGGCTGCCATCAGTACCGTGGAAGTGGACACAGCAAAGAAAAAGAGTGAGACAGGGCTGCATGGGGACAAAGAGAAAATATTTGAACAGTCTATAGTAGGTAAAGGGGAGCAAACAACAGCTACAAAAATGAAGAAGAAAAAAGCCTGATTAGGAAAGGAGGAAAATAGTAGTTGAAGTAAAGTTGTGCTTATATTTTCAATAATATTTAGATGTAATGTGGCTCAAACGAAAGCTGAAAAGGCTGAGCATGGATAAATAAAGACAAGTAGATCCAGTCTAAAAATCCAGTAAATAATTACAATTCAAAACCAAGCACATAGAAAATGCAATAGCAGAATAAATACAATGCTTTTGGCTATTTTCTCTGAGCAGCACTACTCTTTTATTGTCAGTCAGGATAACTTAAAAAATGGAAACTCTTTCCTGCGCAACACAATAATTAGATGTATTTATTTTTTGAGCGAGCAAAGACCTGGTGACTTATAAAAAATAGTAAAGAAGTAAATGAGGCTCATAAGGAGTAAAACCTAATGTGCTTAATTTGGCAGATATTTTAAATTTGAATCCATCACATTTACATTTTAGAAATTATCTTTATGCAAGCATCCCACTCCAGGTTGCAGTCCTGTCACAGTATGGAGTTCAACCTGATTAGGAAAAAAAGGTGATACAGGAAATGGTTCTGATGATTTAGCAAGTCATTGACTTCCCTTGAAGCCAACACAAAAGTAAGGCCACAAGTAAGTGGAAAGAGATACTGAGCCCCTCTATTTTTTCATAGTATAAAGCAAGCAAGCAAGCAACATCTCGTTCTGAGACGACAGCCTAGCTTAACACAGGGTCATATTCCTTGCTGGCTTTCCTGTAAGTGATAAGAGCTTAATTGCACTTCTTGATGCAATTATATCTCTAAGCTCAAATGCATGGAAAGTCATTTTGTCACTTTAGTGGACTTTGGTCATGCTCATTTTGGCTGAGCCGGGTTCAGTACTACCTCATGAGCGTGTGTCTGCATTACGAATCTGTCTCTCTGGAGATCTTGGTTTTGGTCCTTCTCCAGGTATAAAAAAATCAAAATCCCAGTTTAACTGCAAATAGCACCATATTGTGCTGTAAACAGTGCGTAAGCATATTTCACTTCATGAGTGCATTTACAATGCAACTAGTTAGGAGCTAAAGGAAACCAGGGATCGCAAAGGCTGAAGAGAGTTAAACTGTGCAAAGCCTTGCAAACAGCAGTTGAAGGCAATGATGTTTTGATCTATGGGGCATTAATTTGGAAAGAGCAACTTGATTTCAAGTCAACTGAAATTTTAAAATACCCTGAAAGATTAGATCCATTGCCCTAAAATTAATAAATAAAAAAAAAAAAAGAAAGAAAGAATACACCGATGGACAGATTTTTGCACTAGTGGGGGAGAGAGGTTCTCACTCCATTTCAGTGGGCCAGTGTTGTGGGAGGGTACCTATTAAAACATGTATTTTTCAGGATCTCTGAAAGCTTATAATATGAAAGTGTGTGAATAAAAACTGCATATATTATTTCAGTTAGAATAAAATAAACATTTGGAGTGAAATTTCAGTTGTTCTTAGCTCTTCTTTGCTTCCCTAAAACGTTAATAAAAACACCTACATGACTGCTGTGGGCTCCTGGAGCAGAATGTATAATGGTCAGCTATCTGAAAGGCAAAAAGAATTGCCACTGAAGGAAAACACCACAGATGATACCTGAGACCTCTCCATCGGCAAGTGAAATAATAGCCAAAACCAAAAATGAAATGAAACTAATATTATTGTGTGTGGTAACTTTAAGAATATTTGAAGGCAACTATGGTTGAATAGCACAGAGAATATTGCGAAATAACAAACATTGCATCCTTTGAAGGGAATGGAAATTAGGCGGGAAAAAGAGGACCAGGATCATCATGGAACAATGAGGACTAAACCACAGTAATTCCTAAAACTACAGATGAAGAGTATTAGACAAATAAAATCTGCAGTGATCAGTACACTATCAGAAAAATTGGTAAAGAAGTCATACTAAATAAAAAGAGGCTATGGTCAAAGACAGACAGTTGAAAAGTCTTTTTAAAAAACATGAGAGTATGATCCTTTTAGAAATACAAGCCTCAGTGTTCTAGCCTTACTGAAAGTCCTAAGTGACTGAGGCACCTATGGCCAAACATTAAATTTTTCTGTATTATTGATGCCACCACCACTGCCCCTCCAACAAAAAAAGGAAAAAAAAGAACATCCCTGGCTGTTCTTGCACTTGCAGTGGAAATATTTTATAGTAGCATAGCAAATTTGTTTTGGACAGATGAAACCGCCGTACAGGCATAAAACATCTTGTAAGGTCCTATGGATACATATCTACATTACATACAAATCTATCAGTGTATATTTTCTTAAATACTAAAAATTGACCGATGACTCTTAGTATAGTACCTGTATCCATCTCTAATAGGTTAGGCCTGCTCCCAGTTTAGGAGTGCTCTGAAGGCTAACAGTGGGACTCAGCATCCTAATTTGGCTACGTCAGGAGGCGTTAGAGAGCTACGCCTCATCCCCACTTGGTTCCACACATCCATCTCGCCTCGCCAGCCTCCCTGTCTATCTTACCCCAGCAGCCACACAGATGTGAGAGGGAGAAGTCCCTTGACAGCTAAGTTGTCCCTCTTGCACATGCAGAGGATTAGCCGCTCTGCCAATTTAGCTATTATCTGTCTAATCCTCCTTTTTGAATAATCTCCTTCATGCCATGTATCTAAGTCCTATCCGAGCCACCTAATCAGGCTAAGGCCATAACTAGTGTACTCAGAAGATCCAGTTGGAAGCTCTGCAGCTGGGAATGAATCTCGGTCTAAAAGATACCCAACTTCTCCTGGGTTAGCAGATAGTGTGAGTGGAGCCAAGCGAGTGAGGTGTTCCTTTATAAAGGGGTGAGGTTTGAATATTGTGCCAGGGCTTAGGGAGGATGTGAGGTGAAAGACAAGGTTTAGGGAGAATTGTGGCAGGTAAACATGGAATAGGCAGGAATCAAAAAAATCTATGGGGAGGTTGAGGAGTGGAAGGCCAGAAAAGCAGGAGGAAGGCGAGAGATGGGCTTAGACAATTAACATTCACATTTGCATTGAGTTGTGGTATTAGATCCACAATGAGACTAATGACTAGACAGAAAAATCCGTCTTTTACCTATGTTTCATGTTCCTTAGCCTTACAGCGTTAAAGTATTAGAGTGCATTCAGTACTGAAAGCAGGCAGTGATTATGGGTGGTCACCTCCCTTGAGGTCCTGATGGGTGCTGCTCTTGGCATTTTTGATCAAAACACATACACTCAAATGCATGCTGAGTCCTTTCATTGAGCCTCTAAAGAAAAACATGAAACCATAGGCTTTGCTTCAGTTCAAGCTGCTGAAAAAGTCAGTGAGTTTGTAAGACACCTCTATTCCAGCACACCTGCCTCCCCATGAGAATTCAGAAGTACAATAATATGCCCCCTCCCCAATCAAGACAGTTTTATCATTAAAATTTCCTCGTATCATGGGACATCTGTTGGACTCCTTACGCTTTCAAGCACAGAAGTTATTTCTGAGAACGGAGCACAGACCTTTGCACTCCTTTGACCAAATTCTGACAGCTAAGGTCCAGCAGTGTACATGAACAAGCTAGATTTTTGTTACATAAAATAAAGGCTGCTATACTTTTTATTGGACTAGGATATCAGTTAGATTCCTAAGAGTAGTTAGAATAGAATCAAGTTACAATGTCAGTGTGATAAAAGGTATCGCATCATTACTCTCTCCTTTTTACCTTATTCATTCACAGATTGAAGTTTCCTGGATTTCTGTCAAAAGAATTAGTCTTTTAAGGATAGAAAAGACCAATGTCATCTTTATACAGTTTGGGAATTCATCTTGAGTAGTCCAGAGATTAACAATATCAGTGATAATTGAGTCAAAGGCGTCTATGGAGTACACTAACAACAAAATAGACCATGGAACAAAAGACGGGTAATTCAACAGTGCACAACTGCTGAATAATCATTTTAACCTTACCAAGGGTCAGGATGGCAAATAAAATAAATAAAAAATGAACGGGTTTAAAGAAAGGAGGAGGGAAAGAACAACAATGTACTCAGAGGGAACTAGGCAATTTTGAAGAAAAATGTGTGCAGAACAGAAATTGTACAGCTGTTAACAGGAAAGAAAAATCAATTTTACATCATATAAAGGGATACATTTACATCATTATGATTATGCTGGGAAAGGATTAGAATTTCACTTTCTTCAAAGCATTCTTGCAACATGTCATATGACTCTTCCTTATCTGGTGATCATGATGATGCATAAAGAATAGCACCTCTCAAGCATCACTTTATTCAGTAACAGACCACCTTGTCTCCCCGAGCTCCCTGACTGCCAGATCTCATGTCTTTGTTTTCCATAGGTAAACTTAATTAAGCCAGCAGAAGTGGAGTTATAATGGTTCACAAACAGTGATAGTAACTAAAGGAGAAAAAAAGAGTGGGGGAGGAGAGCAGAAAATGCGCATGTATTCAGGAGCTCAATAGCTCCTGAATTAGATAGGCAGATCAATCCTAAAATTGGCATAAGCAAGTGATACAGAGGAAAGCAAAACCCAGACAGCTGAATTCAGATATTGGTGGCATAGGAAAACACAAGCCATCATTGTACAGATGTTTCAGAAATGGGGTTAAACCATTATTTGCTCTTTCTTTAAATATAGTTTTAAAACGCATCATTCTGATTTGAGTACAGGTACAAAATATGCGTGCACATGTGCAAGAACAGGGTTGGCCAATGCTCATAAGTAAATCCATTCTATCTGCCCAGACTAGAACACTTTCATTTCATCCAATTTCAACCTTTTTAATTTCCCAGCTACTCCATCTATGCCTCCCCAGAAAGGAACAGCAGTGTGAATCATGCCTCCAAAGCAAACTAATCCAGACCCAGAGAGACTCGGAGGTGGCAGGTGTGAGCCTCTCCCCACATCCTGCTCCCCCCTTCCCAGGTGAGTATGTGATGGCTTTAGAACAACAACTTAGCCACTGCGCTTGCTGAGGAAAGCTCCACGGGAATCGAACAGTTTGTTGCTTTATCAGTTACAACCGCGATTTTAAATTGTAGCTGGCACCATATAAAAGCAAATGCAACTACAGGCTCAGTTATAGTCCATTCTGCATGGGAAGAAAGTCTATGCGAGTGGAAAGCCATGCTCTCCATCAATGGCATTTCCTGATTAGTTTCAAATACTGTCAGAAATTCAGAAATCAGCCTGGAGGCAGTTAACTGCAATGAGCTGCGTATTAGAAGATAGGCCTTCACCTCCTGCCCAAGCATAGGCAATATCAATTCACAGGGAATTATATTCCTTACCTTTTCCACCTCTTTGCTACCTCAGATCTCCACTACTACTATTTTCTCTAGGACGGATGTTAGCCTTCCTCCTTTCCTTCTTACACTACCTGATGCAGACACTGGGAGTTGCAGAAGCTCAAAACAGTGCAGAAACAGGCCTTTCGTTTTGGCTGGATTTGTACCCTGCCTGGCTGAATGAATAAGGAGAGAGAGCATCTGCTAGAGCTGGTGGTGGCCTAAGAAAGCTGCAGTGTTGTGCACACACAGAAGGTCACAAAGCTCTGTTTCAACTATAGCTTTGTGGCAGACCTGCCTCCTCCCCACCCTCTTCCACACCTCAGATTTTAAGCTCAGGAAAGCTAAGCTTTATTTGAATAAAAGCTCACAACAAGCTTTTTAAATAGAAAAATATCCTTAAAGGAGCTAGAGAAAACAAAATAAACTGTGTTCCATGCAATTCTCTCTGCCTACAGCAGCCATGTAGGTGGGTCTTTCATTCCAGCCAGTTCACTAGCTGAGAAGCAGAAATCTCTGCTGAGTTTCCCCACATCCCTATGACATTTTTTCCATCGCCTCTGATGCGTGGCTGTCTGCTTCACAGTCCTTCCTTCAGCCTTTTGGTCTCTCGAAGACGCAAGCTGAGCAGATCTGCAATGACTCTGCTGGACTCCACTGGTCTGCCATTCCTCAGTCTCTCCCTGAATCTGTTCAGTAATGCTTCAAGAATTTCCCCCGGCAAGTCCACCCAGCTTCTTCAAAGAACATAAAGCCAAATTACAACAAACCCATCAAATACACAGTTTGCCATGGTTACAGCAACAGTGGAGCCTTGCAGTAGGGCTGAAAGGCCAATTTTGTGAGACCAGAACACAGGCAATGAGTCCTGAAGTGCTGCTGATAGTCCTGGTTAAGTGCTTTGTTTAGCTGAGATGCACTTTGTATGTTCAGAATGAGCCCATGTAATTTGTTATTGTACTACTGTAACTTGCAATAGGCCAACATTTATAGCAGTCAGTGGAGCAATTATAGCTTTAAAGTTTGACACTGAGGCAAAAACAGGGCTGATAATTACAAATGAGTGATTTTCAGAGTGTGAAATACTGAAGAAAAGTAATAAATTATAAGTAAGGTTTGTCTTAGGGCATATAAGCAAAATCAAGCAGTTAAAAACAATGAAAAAGCATGCAATCTGCATGCAATGTGTATGCACTATGTATTACTTCTGCTGTCTTGTATTCTTTGTAGGCACTGTATAAAAAGAGACTTTTTCCTAAATGTGTAACAGCCCAGATAGCTCTACATCACTTCTTCATTTCCTTCCATTTCCTTCCTTCCTTCTTTCTTTCTCTTCTTCTGTCCCCTCCCATGCATCTTTCTTGTCTTCTGCTTACTTAATTTTGCGCTGTGGTAAGGCTGCCTAGATCACTTTATGCCAGCTATTGCCTCCAGCTTTTGCTATAATTTTAAACAACCTTTTCTGATCATTTTGATAGCAAGGTTTTAATAAGTGACTGAAATCTCAGAATCATTCTGGGAGAAAAGAATACCCTCCCAGTTCCTACATACTAACCACAAAATAACTCCTGGAGGGATATATAACGTGGATACATCACACCAGGAGAAATATGAACTTCAGACTTGGGCACAAGCTGGTGGGAGTTTGTTTGGTTTCAGAACAGAGTATCAGCTATCAAATACAAGGTCATTTTAGTGGCTTAGTTAAAGGTGTACACTGAAAGAAAAAATGGAGAAAAACCTACCCTGTTCAGCCAAAGGTAAGAATATAAAGGAGTACAGTATCTGATGTCTAAACAAATAAAACCAGCAATGTGATGGGTGTTCGTTATTTCTCTGAATGCTTTCACTTATGCTACAGCTAGTTATTCAGTAATACATACTGTGAACAGAAAAGTACAACTTGCCAGGGTACGAAATAACATGGCAAGAAGCCAGTTATTAGAATTATGATAGCAAAAGTCAAATATTAGCTGAGAAAAGCTTACCTCAAGTTAATGAACTGGCATATAAATGAGATAAAAACAAAACACAAAAAATCCATATCGAAATCACTGGCAGAGCTTCAGCTCTGTTGTAACACTCTAATCATGAAAACAATAGCACATCAACTTGTGCTCAGGAGAACAATCGTTTCTCTGTCTTGCAGTGGAGCAACAGGGGCTTTTTTCTGTTTTCGGACACCCTGTTAAGGTCTTGCTGTTTTACTGGGTGCTTTGTTCATCAATCAGGTATGGTATGGCTCAAGGATCCCAACCCAGTGGGCAAGTTCTAACCTTCGTAGACCATGAATGGCATCTCAGCACAGATTCCCTAGCTGTGGCGTGATTTCAGCAGGTGAAAGCTGCTTTTGGCTCTTTTTTAATTAGCCAAAGTTTTCCTTTGACTCTGTGACTCAAGACAACTAAAACAAGGCAATTCATTTGAAGCATTTGAGTGAAACTTTGCATTTTAGCATTCTCCATAAAAATCAATCCTAAGAAATACGTATCAATATTTCAAGCCTCAGAAGACTTAACCTCAGCAGCAGTCAGGAGGTTTGACTGGCAGCCACCTCCTCAGAAACTGCAGAAGAATGCTTAAATCTCCGGCAGGCAGAATCCCATTGCTATCACAAAACCAGAAGCTTGAAGAGCAGATGACTCTGAGGTATTGGCATAACAATCTTTCAATTCCATATTATTTTAGTATAGTGTTGCTAGGTTCTGGGTTTTGTTTTCATTTGAATAGTCATTATAATGATTTGAAGTAGGCTTTAAATCTTGAAGGATTTTTCTTTAAAAAATGAGCAATGTCTCTACATTTTACAAGATCGGTTCCTCAAGAGGAGATTGCACTTGAAGTGGAAACTGAGAAGATCAGTCTCACTGGACTACAGGCAGAGCCAAAGAAGATTTCTAGGCATTTTTGCAATGTATTATCCTCTCAAAAGAATATATAGTGGAGGTATATAATTTTATGAACATAGTAGAATGTTTAGCCCATTTAAATGCAGCTAATCAACCTTCTTAGAAGAAATATTTAAATGTTCTAATAATGGGAATGAGAAATGCAGACTAAATGCTGAATCTATTGTAATTCCCAAGTCAAATCTGCAAAATTCTATGCATTTCAGGTTTTGAGAGTGTTTTTTTAAGTTATAGTTCTGAATCCAACAGCCTGCGTTCAGGGTAGTGAATTGGTAAATTAAACTGTCTCTTGACATTTTTTTAGGCAAAAATGGAAGATAAATTGATTTTCTTAGATGCTGGTATTCTGTAAGATTGAACATCCCCAAAGAGATTTCAAATGGAGCCTGTTGTCTTACTAATTTGCACATCATGCTTTTTTTTTTTTTTCTTGATTAAAGTCTTAGTAAGGAACTGCTCAAACCTTGGGAGTTGCTAGGCATAACTGTAGGCCAGCATGTGCCAAATACGCCACAGCACGAAGTCTTCAGTTGTCATCCAGCATACTGTGTGTAAGCAATTGGCAAGCCTCTTCTCCCCCTACCTCCCAGGACTTTTCTTATTGAATTGCTACATAGTGTATCTTAGCCTAATTGAACTCATTACTTAAGGGACTACTCCGTCTACACAAGTATTCAGGAAATATTATTCCTGAATAACCATGTGTATATTCTTATGCTGGAACAAGAATGGGCTAGATGATAACATGCCTAGATAAAATAATGAATAAACAGGTCCTAAAAGATGTTCTGCCAGCTGCAGTGAATCTAGAGAAACCCCTCAGAAAACCTACAAGGAGCGATTCTCTTTTCACACATGAGAGTTGGTGGAAGAAGCCCAGATTCCCAGGAGCATGAGATGTGTACTATGAAATCACATAAGAGGAGTCAAATTCCTAAAAGAGAAAGACGTCGAAAGGAGTGGTCTGATAAAAAATTAATTCCAATGACTTTAAAAGTACAGCTACGCAAAGGCATGATGGAAAATGACTCCACCTAAAAGCACAGTTCTCTCCCCAGGATAGAAATGTTTGCCCTTGCAGGCTTTGCTGGTCTCCTCGAACTGACCAGGGCCAGGGCAGGAGGCCAGGCGTTGCCCCATCAGCCAGCAACACCTTCCTGGGCAATTTTGGCATGGGCTGAGGGACACGTTCCCACTCAACACCCATGCAGGATTTGGGGGCCAAGGGCCAATCCCAATATTCACTTTGGATGTAACTATCCTTTTTCAAGGGAGTGAAAGGGTTTGAAATGGTATGGATGCAACTTCTGCTGGGCCAGGTGGCCTCCAGAATGGGCCTAGGTCTGTTACATACGGTAGTATAGATATACCTTGATTATAGCGTGTTTGTTTCAGTATGTACTGTGACTTGTAACAGAAAAAGTGCGCTGAAAAATTTACGGTTTAAGAAAAAAGACAAGTGTCCTGCTCTGACGAAAAAGGGATGATACAGTCACTAAGGCTGTTTGATTTTGCTCATACCACTGTAAATCAGGAGCGATTCTGTAGAAATTAGAATAATATCTGTGCTGGGTAAAAGAAATTAGAATGAGGCCTTTTATAGCTGCGATTTTCAGGATGTGCTAAAGGTCATTTTCATTCCTGTGATAAGCTTTAGAAATACTAAAATATTCCATTTTTTTCTAAGACCATGGAGTAGGGGTAAGCTGGAAATGTGCTTGGGATATTCATGCACACTAACATTGACTAGACGATCCTTCTGGTTTCAGGAGTTCCCCTACCTTAACAACTGAACTTGTCAAATCAGAATAAGCATTTCCTGAGCCGATGAGAAAGTCTAACGAGAAGCTGCACCAGGGGCACACTGCTCGGCTTGCCCCAGGCGCTCTTGTTGACTTGAGAGAAGGGAATCCTTGTGAAAAAAATAAAGCTTATGATTATTAGGGAAATCTGTTGTCTTAGTTGTGTAGGAGTATGGTTTTGTTTCTTTATTATGTATATTTTTAAAATCTGGTGCTAGTATCTCAAATTCTTGTATTTTCTGTTGTCTTTTATTCTGGTACTGTGCCCGTGTTTGTGCTTAACACTGCTATAGTCATGATATCTATATTGGTTGCTTTTCATGTGATATATGATCCTTTTATTTTTCTCCCATTTAGCACTGGAGATATAAAGGCAGACAGAAAAAGCTACTTATTGTACTCATTTGAGCTTTACTTCCGTCTCAGCATTTTACGTGATTAGTTCCATTGAAATAATAGCAAAGTTTGGTTATTCATTATTACAGTTTGCTTGTTGCATAGAAAACATTAGCCACTAAGTAAATGAAATTTTGATGCAGGTTTTTGGGAAAACTAATATGCTGTTATTTTAAAAAAGTATGGAAAACCAAGACTGAGTGAGTCTCCAGATATAAAGGAACTAAGGGTGGAATAAGTTATACGTATAACAGGCACAAAGTTGAGGCTAATAAACTTGAATGCATCAATATGTGAGTGTGCAGTAATCTCAGCTGGACAAACATTTTGAAATTCTTCTGAGTTTCAGGGTGCTGGGTTTTGCTATATTGTGCAATATCTTCTACTCATAGTCCCAGCGAGAGAAATGAATTGGAATTAGGTGGAGATGTGAGTAGGGACAACATGACCTGGCCCCAAAAGTCAAAAAGAAATTGATCTTAACATAATACAAGGACAGACGTGTGCATTGGGCAAATCTAACACTACCTTAAAAGAAACACGTGAAGAACATGCCCATGTACAGGAAGACAATGAAACCAAAGAAATGAGCATAGCAGCACTACTTTGCAGAAGAGAAACAGAAGATACATTGTCGCAGAAGAAACACTGGCAAACTGCTTCATGAAGTTGGTAAAAGTTGGGGAAGAGGAAAGATGTAGGCTGCAGAGACTACCAGCCTCATTTAATCTACCTTCTGTGAGGCTGGAATTGCAGCTGTTGTAGCAGGATGCTTGATAACATATTACAAAAATTTCCTTTCAATGAGTAATACTGATTAGAACATGTCATTAGTTTACTGAGGGTAAATTGGGGAGCATGGGCTGCCCAGTGTAAGGGAAAGTACCACAGTCTGGCCCAGTGATCTAGAAAGCTATGTTGGGAAGAGTAATTTAATAGAAAATGGGCAGAAGAAAAGGCAAGTCCAAATCAAATTTTACCTACAAAACTCTTACCTGAAAAGGTGTGTTCCCCTGTTTGAGGTATCTGTTTATAACTGTTATTACTAGCAATGCTTAAAAAAGCAAAAACCCAAATGAAACCTCCTGTATCAGGCACGTTATTCAGAGTATAAAGTGATAGAAACCAAATGGAAATGTGCCCACATTTCCTGATGACCACGTCCTTTTATGTGCACATTTTATTTGCTGCACACAAGAGGTAATGGCATAGGAATTCCAGCATGGTGTTCACTTACACCCTCCACCACCAGCCTATCTTAAATACATTACGTATGTTAGTATATCTATAAGTCCCATATGAAGTGTGTGTTGTAGCAGAACAAGTGCCAAGTGTTTGACAAAACTGGCTGAGCCACGAGTGCTAATCGACACACAAGAAAGTCAACAACCTACAGACATGTTGGCTGGTAACCAGAATTGGGCCGTGGAGAGATGTCAATAATTCCCAGAGGGAAAAGAGAGATCCTTTAGACTGGATTTACCCACCGTTACTCATACCTTCACTCCATGACATGCCTGAGTGAAATCAGTGAGACTAACATTACTGAGGACATCTTAAACAAAGCTAAACCAAAAACTTTCCTTATACTCAAATAAAAAAGACAAGAGTATCAATAGAATTAATTGAGCTAATATATTTAGCGCATGAACAGTTGCTAAAGAGGTTGCTTAACATAGTATTGTAAATCAGATAATTCTTCCCTGTAAAAAAATATTAAATATAGTTTGCCAATCTGGGAAACAAATTACTTTCTATTCAACATCCAAATGATAGCAAGCATTACCTTTGGAATTATTTAATTATTTATTTTAACATACTTATGTACAGTGAGTGACTCATCCTGATATAATAGTTTGTTTCAACATAATCTAAGTAAAGACTTTTATGACGTAGTGAAGGTTTTTAACACATTTGAGACTTAGAAACTTTCCTCACAAGCCTTCATAAATATAATCATGGTGACAATATGTCTTTTGTTACCATGATTTCCAGTTTTTATGTCTTTACTGAGGGCCAACACCATTTAACGATGTTTTAGTTGTATCTGAAATGGATAATGCTTAAGCAAAATATGCAACACAGTTTGAAATTAATTCTAAGCAGCTAAAGAAATTTAAAACATACATGTTTATAGGTACATGTATATTATATATTGGTGTATAATAATATATACACACACATTTATTTTAACGTTTAGCTTTAATAGCAAAAAGTACAGTAGAATTCCACTGATAGCAAGATTTGATTCTAGATTATCCATAGAAAATTGGTGCACTTTTTCTGAAAATCAATACAAGCTCAAAACAAAATGTGATACCAGATAATTCTCTGCCATGGTCTAAAACTGATAATCAATTTGTACCCCTAAATAATTGAATTAAACCCTATAGTAATCAAACAGATACTTGATAATGAAATACCTCCATTGGAAAATGTTACTGAGTAAAATTTTGTATCAATCCCAAGTAGCTGAGTGTACAACATTTAGGATAAAGCCTCTCAGTCCTGACTGGAGCCCGTAGGTACTACTGGAGTACAAATAATAAATAATAGTACATGTATTGTAAACTCTAAAATCAGCGATAATACCAAGCATTTTCCACCTTTGAAACACTGTACAAACATAAAACTATTCCTCACAACACCCCTGTGAGGTAGGTACAAAGTATTACCCCATCTTTACTGATGGGGCAACTCATCCCAATACTACAAAGTGCTAGCTGACTCTGCAAGGGGGAGTTCATCCCTGATTCCCAGAGGCCCCAGAAGTATGTAATTCTCAAGCAGAATCAGGGTCTAATTAGCGACTTGTCCACATCCCTAAAATACGTCAGTGGCACAGCCCGAAGCTCTTGGCTTTCCCATTTGTCACTTTGTCAATTGATTGAGACATTCTCCCTTCTGAAAAAATAAAATACTATACATTGGTGCTGCGACATGCACAAACATGTATTTTTCTTTTCATAAATCTGCTGATACCTTTAATATCTGCAAAGGGAAGGCATTTCCCTGTGAGTGCCAATCTTGTGTAGCAGAGCCATAGCAAGATTCTCACATTCTTCTACTTTCTGCATAAAAGTTACAGGGTTTTTTACTCATTTACGTGAAAAAGGACTGATTGTTCATATGATGACCTCAAATTCTATATTAAGGGGCACAGTCATCTTTTTTTAGATTCAGCCTTCAGGACCTCCTTTAAAACTGGGATAATCCTGTGGTATGTACTAAAATATATGTATTCTCTTTTCCCTCTTTTGAAAAATAAAGTCCAGAATGCTTTTGCCTAGACACTTTTAATATACTATATAGCTAGCCATTGTTTTGATGACATGTAAAGTAAAGCAAGACATCTGAACCTGGAAGCAGTCCCTCTTGCACCAGTATAAATCTGGAGTATCTCCACTGAAGCTCATGGAGTTTCCAGTGGTGTAAAAGCAGGCGCAGTGAAGTTAGGATCAGGACTTCCATCCTCCTGACCATCTGTGGCTGCCCTATACCAGCAACACTAACAAACTTCATGCCTTCATCTGGAGGAAAGAGTGCAAACGGCACGTTTGTTAGCAAATCCTGTGAGCTACGCACATACCTGATCACATCACTGACGACTTCATCATTCATTATGCTAGTGTTACACATAGATGTAAAAAAACAGGCAGCTCTTTTGACTTCTGCAGAATTAGAGAAAAAGGAAGAAAATAAAACACAGTATCTTCCAAACGACAGAGTACATGCAGAGAAGTAAATTAAAGGCAACACAAATACAGCACAAATGCAGCTTTAGAAAAACAAAGTATTTGCCAAGATAGAAAGGACAAAATAGGTAAAGGAACAGATAATATATTGAGGGCTAATATATACAAATGGAAAAAAAAAAGGGCAAAAAAGTAGTTATATCCATCATTTGTCATAAATGCTTTCTTTATAATAACTCATGGGAAAAGTATAAGTGAAGGGTTTGAAAGCCTTGCAGGAATTTTCATGTTGTAAAATAACCCTCCCCTCAAAAATCACAACTGGCAATTTTTCTGATTATATAGAGTTCCTACATGGCTCTATTTTTAAACGTCTGTAATTCAGCAGACTGACCATTTTTATCTGTGTAGCACATTTTATTATTTAATGTCTTCCTAAAATAAAAAAAAAAAACCCATACATATTTAAAAATAGATACCATTCTGCTTTCATCCTTTTTTTTTGGGAGGAGGGGAAGGCACGTAATTTTCCTCGAGTTTTGAACAGAACCATAACTATCAGCACTCCTTTGCTTTCCTTCTCTTTTGCATGTCATGTTTTCTTTCAGCAAGGCTCAGGGACGTGCATGCAGGAACACAAGCACAAACCTATTGTTGTTGTTGAGTCACCAGAGGAAACTCGTACCTTCTTTGGGTAGGTCTTATAAAACAGAGTATCTTCATAACAAGGCCACTGAAAGATGATTAATACAGCTTTTTCTCTTTTATTTATCTTTTGTCCGTTTTAAATGCAGCAGGCATTCATCACCGGATTATAACAGCTTGAAGGTTACTCAAACATACAGCTTTTTTGCAGGAGATACTTAATCACATGCCTAACCTTAAGAATGTAAATACTTTCATTTAAATCAACATGAAAAAATAACTGGGTTAAAGTTAGACATGCTTTGATAAATTAGGGTCTTGGAAAAAAAAGAAGAAACAAAGCCATGGTTTCAACGTACAGGTTATGTCATTTGGAATGAACGGATGCGAGTTGTCAATTTTTTTCTTTTTTTTTTTTTGTATTTTAGAATTTGAACTGCTCCTGATAAATTTGTTCCCAAATTTTATCATGCAGTGTATCATGAACATTAGGCAGATGTTTAAACAACATAAAAAGGAGGCTTTTTTTGGTAGACGGTACATAAGTGTTCAGAAAGCAGTCAATTTGAAACAGTAGTCCTTCCAAAGGCTGTTTTCCCCCCTCCAAAATGTTTTTTTTTTTGTTCTACTGTCTTGCGAGAAATGCTCTTACGATTTATTTTCATTGGAAAAGAGACTTTAATAATTCTACCCCTTTGCACTGTTAATGTATATTAGAATAGCATTTGAATATAAGGTGTCGACCTTATTCCGATTTTCAGATGCGACGATTAGAAGTCATTGACACCAATCTACCACAAGTGACCTTAGTCTCGTATCTTGCTCTGTTATTAGAATAATCAAGGAACGCAATTCAGAAATAATATTACATCCTGCATTTTATTCAATTCCATATGACAAAAATAGTAACCTAGACTAAGACATCCATTTCAATCAGTAGATGTGTCAAGCCAACAAGATTTAATAATAAAAAATATTGGATCTAGGTAACAATTCCCAGCTGGTTCAGGGAGGCTCCTAGCCCTACATGGTATCGCAATATAAAAATAGTGTCTCTCTTCACCATGCAGAGAGGAATGACCTAACCCTGAATACAAAATGGGGTCAGTCTTACTGTACCATCATCAACCATCTTATTTACAACACTTTACATCTTTTTTCTTTTTTTCCTTTTTCATTTTTTCTTCTCTTTTTTTTTTTCTTTCTTTCTTTTTTTAAGTTATACACATCCTTTAGGGAATAGAGATAACACTACATGGTACCAAATACTAACAAAAAAAAAAGTCACACCAAAAATGACACAGATAAATAAAAACATTCAATTGCTGAAATACAGCAACATTAAGCCACCTCAGTTTTCTTTTTTTCAATGCTTGGAAACACCCCTAACCACCCACACACTGTGGCAAAAAAGATGTTCTATTGTAGAGGTGTTACAGATATATAATTTTGCTTATATATAGATATATAGATCTATATATCTCTATCCCATCACTGTAGAAAATGGAGCTGTAGAGTTCATTGTTCATTTCCAATAGAAACAAACAGCTAATAAGTCTTTGAACCTCTTTTCACTCCATTACGTGATGGCAGAAATAGTCCATCCTCTTACAGTAATGGTTTTTGTTGTATAAGAAAGATTGTCCTATTTTTCAGTCTCAACTGAGAAGACCTCACTGTCTGATTCGTTCTTCAGGGGCATAAAACTCCTTGCGCTGTTACCCAGCTACCCATAATGTCCCTCAAGCAATTCTGCTGGACGGAAGTTCATAGTGTCAACTCCACCATGCTTGTAATGCACAAAAATGAGGTAGTACACAAAACGTTTACTGTTCAAGTTTTGATTAAGCCCCAGTCTCCTCAGCATCCCCAGCCTAGCTTATGAGTGGAACCATTCCCTTTATTTACTCGGTGTAATTTAAACAATGCAATCAACATAAAATTATATTTGATTAATCAGAGTACATTGTGCTTTAGAGCAATCTGAGAAGATAATCAGCAAGAGTTGGAGATAAATACAGAATATTTGTATGTTACTACTGCTCACCCTGCCCAAAAGTTATTATTTTGTTCTTGTGTTATTAGGCAGTCGACATCTTTCTCGTGGGTATGTGTGAAAGAGACAGAACAGATTACAGTAAAATTAAACCTACACAATGTTCTCTTTCCTCTGTCCTAGGCTTGTATTAATATCACACTCCTAAGATAAATGTATCAGAATTCTGTCGGGGGTGGTCACGCTTTTAAGTGGGCTTTGTAGAAAAGTTAAATGAATCATTTCCATTTAAGAAATGGCAGGCCCCATATTTCCTAAGGATCTGACAGTTCTCTGCGGCTTTTCTGCTTAGTTAATAGAGATCTCTCATTGTTTGACCTTAAAACAAAACAAGAAACTGCAACAGGGTTCTCCTCCTTATTCCTTAAGCCAAAGTACTATTTATAAAATAGTTTACATCTTTGTTCAGTTTCAAATTATAGACAAACCTCCCTAATACAAAATACTAAAAGTGCAATAGTATAAATTAAGAGTTTGCAACCACATTATACAAACATTACCTTTTTATTGTACAGCTTTGATAACATGGAGTATTTACTCACAACTGTTTATAATGTTGTGAATAATTTATGGTGCTAAGGTTTGTCTGTAACTTGTTTCCAATCATTAAGCTAAAGTCCACACTACATTTTTTTTTCATTTAATAGAACAACTGTCCACATAGCAGCTACAAATATTTAAATAAAAAAAGGTTTGTTACTGACAGGTACTTGCACATGAAAAGCATGCTATCTTTCCCAATAAAACTTCACAACTTTGCCTGCATTGAAATAAACCACTTATTTATAGTAAAACAAAACTTGCTTAAAAAAAAAAAAAAGAAAAATCACATAGCCAGATGTATTTTGCAGTACAAAAGCTTCATTTAAGTTTGGGGCTAGTATATTGTCTGTTACCCGCATAATCTTAACATTATAAATACTACAGACAAGGATACTGTAATAATACACAGCATTGGGGTACTAAATCACTTATTTAAGATTAAGATTCCTAAAAACATAGTCCAAGTTGCTAACTAATTTGAACAAAACCAGCAAATAAGTGTGACAGAATGCCGCAATGAAGCCCCCCTTTCTCAGGTGATAGTAAGTTTTGTAAGAAGCAAAGTGGACGTAGACTAGCCTCTTTCTGTTTCTAATGAAGTTATCCCATGATTTGTTTGTTTTCTGTTAAATTAAAAGGTTTCGAAGTTCTCAGTAACAGTCAAACGCACTGTTGAAAGAAGTACCATGCAGATCTTGCAAGACAACTTTTCAGCAGCCACAAAGTTATGTATTTCTGCTTATGGGTAAAACTTTAAAGGGAACCTATGCATTTAGGTCAGGAAACTAATGCTTAGCTTCAAAAGCTGTACATGGAACAGGACAAGTGTTGTGTCGAGTAGCGGTCCAACAGTTATTCGGAATGAATGCTTTTAATTTATGCCAATCTCTTTATTATCCTCAATAAACCTGGTGAATGGACGACTGGCTCCCGTTTCAGAACTTGCTTTGTCCAGACCGACAATGGGAGGGCTGCTGCCCGTGCGAGCTTTGTCCATGCCACCGGTAAGGTTACTTAGAGGCGGGATGGCGCCTCCGCCTAGACTTACTGGGAGCTGGGGAATGCCTCCGTTCTGTATGACAGAAATCTCATTGTTCTTCATAGCAAGTCCGTTAGTGATAGCTGCAGCGTATTGGTTCCAAAAATTGGGGTCAACGTTCATGGCCCGAGCTGCCAAATCCTTCTGGAACATCTCGGAGAACTTGAGCGCGTCGCCACCGAGCAGAGCCATGGGGTTTTCCACGGAGAGGCGGCGGCCGCGGCGTGCAGGGGCATTATTCCACATGTGAGTTCCCATGTGAACCTGCGGAGCAAAGGGGGACAAGAAGCACCCCCAAGTTAGCACGTTCTGGTGAGGTGGCTGGCCTGAAATGCTGTTACTTACAGTATCGCTCGCTTTTTAAAAAATGCCTTTTAATTTACATTGAAAACAAATCAATTCCAGTTAAGACACAGTTCTAAGGCCCAGTCAACCTATACAAAGAAAACCCAGTTCCGTAGTAATTTTTCAACGTGCATTTGTTTCTTCTCAGTGGAAACAAACGCAGCACTGCAAGAATAAAGAGTACATATCCTCTTAGGTTAGACAACTTCACATGCAAGCTGGAAGTCCTCACGTGCTGAAGATTACCAAGGGCATTATTTGTACTAGGTGATGGGCGTTTTTTTCTGCCCTTCCCCTTTTTACATCTTCTCTATTTTCATAATATTTTTTCTCATGTCAGATAAATTATCAATTAGCATCAATTGTTTTGCTAAGTTTAATATTTTTAAAAAGGACATTTAAAAATGCATTCCCCAGGCTGTGTCCTGATGGTTAACCAGACTGCGGGAGTAAGAGGCGTCAGTCCTGTAGTAACCCGCTGTAAATCAGTGGGAAACAGCTTTCTAGTCTGCGGTGGCTGCAAAGCAGAATAGAAAATGGAAATTTGAGAGGCACCCAAGGAGCTGAGCAAGCTCTGCATTTCCGCTTTATAACAAGGTTACTTTGCACCGATGGTCCACAAGAACTGCCAGAGCACGTCCATCAGCTGACTGCGTGTGCCACCACGTCTGTCAGGAGAACTACAGTGTGCGTGCATGTACACCCGGAACCAGTTTTAAAGTTCACATCATTGCACAGCCGCTTTCCAGTCCCTATCTTCAACACAGTGGAAGCATAACAACCACCACCATACAGCAAGCATTTCCTTGAAGCTCCCTTCTCTCTTGTCTTTGGGACAAACACTTAGGCGCTAAAACCTGCTGAGTTCAAGCACAGTGCCTTAAACCCGCCCCGAGCCTTTACAGTTTTATTTGGCCTCTTACCTTAAGATTCCCCTTTGTGGTAAAAGCTCTACCACAGATTGTGCAACCAAACGGTTTTTCACCGGTATGGGTGCGCTCGTGTATCTGCAGTGCACTTGCTGAGGAGAAGGTCTTCCCGCACGACTGACAGTTGTGCTGCTTGGGAGTCCGGCGAGGGGGGGGTGCCAGCATAGGGGTGATCCCCGGACTCATCACTGTCTGTGGTGCAGCAGGAACCTGGATTCCAGCTGGAAGCGAGGGAACCTCACCCAAAGAGATCGGCTTGCTGTGACCGTTCACTTCCATTTTGATCATGGTAGGCGCTGTACTGGTGACCAGGCTAGGAGTACTTTGGCTGGGACCTAGAGTAAAGTTGGGTTCAAATAACTGAGAAGGCAGCTCTTTTAATTTGTGCGTCAGTAAGTGCTGTTTTAAATTACCCATAGTGGAACACCCACGACTGCAGACTGTACAAACAAATGGACGTTCTTTAGTATGGCTGCGGTAGTGAATTT